>NC_057812.1:272020256-272106427 GCF_018294505.1 Triticum aestivum
CTAGGCCCCGCCAAATGCATCAACTACACATTCACACATGTTACATCACGTACCCCATTGATCTAAAAAGCCCTCTCTTCACGTTTATTTCGCATACAACATTCCTTTTGAATAAAGTGTGGCCAAAAAATTATTTTAGAGGAGTATGAACGCTAATTTGCATTGCATGGTGCCCACAATGATATTTATTCCGCACTGTGAATTTGTATATTTTTATACTATATACAAAGTTAGTCATAATAAAGAGAAACGAAGAGCATCTCTCTCTCCATCGCATACCCCCCATGTACGCCCCTTTCACGTATGCACACAAAACTATCTCTAGGTGCTCTAAAAGTAAGCCCCCGGAAAATTCATGCATGTTTCATCTTTCTCTCGTGATATATGCAATGACGATCATTGTATTTGAAGCGAAAGCACGATACGTACATTGGACTTCAGAATCCACTCATTACGGTCACCATTTACGTTTAGTGGTTATTATGCAGTCACGGGCTCACCGTACAACTCTGTATTTGCTCATGACATGACTAGTTGACCAGTTAAACGCTCCACGTGGCACCTCTAGTGTTGCATCACATTATCTCACTACCATCGTGCCCACCTGTCGACTTGTATCTACTCTACATCTACACTCTTATAAAATACATAAAATCCACTCTTATAAAAAACAGAGTTGGTGATGATGGTGTGCCTGCCATCCTGCAATATAGGTCGTTCGATTTATATCTGACGGATAGGAAAGAAACTATGGCAATTTTGCAAAATGGTACCCACACACGTCTCCACATTTGCAAATAAGGACTTCCCTCGTTCATCCTTTTCTCTAACAAGATAAACAAGTCATACAAATGCATCTTGATGTTATATGCAATGCACGGGCATCTTGCTAGTAAGAATGAAAACAAACGACAAAAAAATATTTGGACGGTGGTTCGAAGTCATGACCTCGGGCACAACGGACAAGGTGGCCTTGTATTGGTATGCAGAGCCGTCTGTTTTAACACACATGAGCTGGTGTGGTGATTATACACACACACATGCATGCACACGAACTGCATCCACGCAACACTCACACAAACACATGCACCCACTCACGCACGCAACACTCACATGTACACACGCAGCCACGCACGCACGCAACACTCACACGCACACACGCACGCATGCATGCACACACCAGTACACCACACGACCAACACACACTCTCACGCTCAAGTGCTCAACCTACACGTGCATGCGCACACATCAGGCCCTGACAGACACATACACAACCTGGTGATTCCCGCGCATGAGTTGGAGCCTTGTCACGCCTGCGTAAATTTGTGTTTATCTGACCTTTTGCCTATGCGAACTGACAGGTGGGACCCACAATGAACATCGTCAATTTAACTAGTCAACATGGCGCCACACAGACTATTTGGCCGGTCAACAGAGTGCAATCCAATGCTGAGCTATGAGCAAGTGACCGTATAATCACCGCAAAACGTATATAGTGACTGTAATCAGCTTATTCTGAAGTTCAGTGACCGTATTACACTTTTCTCTCTGTAGGCCCTCCAAAACTACATCTCTACATGTTCTCGCATGTTACATCTAACAACTATGCAATACAGCACTACTACTACACTCTAACACAATAAATCATATGTGTTTTTAGTTTACTAGATATCATATTGTTACTTATAATTATTCAGTTTGCATACATTAAAATTGCCTTTGAAATGTATGGCCAGTATCATCTACCGCACGGGAAAAATCCCGCCCTTTCCTGTTTAATCGGGTTTGTATCGATGGATCATGTGAAACAGCAAAACTATAGTACTATAGTAGTACAAGTGATAGTTCACTGGGCCGTCGTGTCGTCTACTCCTCCGTCGTAAGTGTGGAGCGCTCACATTCATAAGTCTTCTAGTCCCTTTCGCTGACATGTGGGACATTGATGACCCACAAGTATAGGGGATCTATCGTAGTCCTTTCGATAAGTAAGAGTGTCGAACCCAACGAGGAGCAGAAGGAAATGATAAGCGGTTTTTAGCAAGGTATTCTCTGCAAGTACTGAAATAAGTGGTAACAGATAGTTTTGTGACAAGATAAATTGGAACGAGCAACAAGTAACAAAAGTAAATAAAGTGCGGCAAGGTGGCCCAATCCTTTTTATAGCAAAGGACAAGCCGGAACAAACTCTTATAATAGGAAAAGCGCTCCCGAGGACACATGGGAATATCGTCAAGCTAGTTTTCATCACGTTCATATGATTCGCGTTCGATACTTTGATAATTTGATATGTGGGTGGACCGGTGCTTGGGTGTTGTTCTTACTTGAACAAGCATCCCACTTATGATTAACCTCTATTGCAAGCATCTGCAACTACAACAAAAGTATTAAGGTAAACCTAACCATAGCATGAAACATGTGGATCCAAATCAGCCCCTTACGAAGCAACGCATAAACTAGGGTTTAAGCTTCTGTCACTCTAGCAACCCATCATCTACTTATTACTTCCCAATGCCTTCCTCTAGGCCCAAATAATGGTGAAGTGTTATGTAGTCGTCGTTCACATAACACCACTAGAGGCTAGACAACATACATCTTATCAAAATATCAAATGAATACCAAATTCACATGACTACTAATAACAAGACTTCTCCCTTGTCCTCGGGAACAAACGTAATTACTCACAAAGCATATTCATGTTCATAATCAGAGGGGTAATAATATGCATATAGGATCTGAACATATGATCTTCCACCAAATAAACCAACTAGCATCAACTACAAGGAGTAATCAACACTACTAGCAACCTACTAGCACCAATCCTGGACTTTGAGACAAGAATTGGATACAAGAGATAAACTAGGGTTTGGAGATGAGATGGTGCTGGTGAAGATGTTGATGGAGATTGCCCTCTCCCGATGAGAGGAGCGTTGGTGATGACGATGGTGATGATTTCCCCCTCCCAGAGGGAAGTATCCCCGACAAAACAGCTCTGTCGGAGCTCTAGATCGGTTCTGCTAAGGTTCCTCCTCGTGGCGGCGGAGTCTCGTCCCGAAAAGTTCCCTCTGATTTTTTTCTCACCGAAAGACTTCATATAGCAGAAGATGGACGTCTGAGAGCCACCAGGGGGCCCACGAGGTAGGGGGCGTGCCCCCACCCTCGTGAGGAGGGTGTGGGGCCCCTGGCCTTCATCTTTGGCAAGGATTTTTCTTTATTTATTTTAAGATGTTCCGTGGAGTTTCAGGACTTTTGGAGTTGCGCAGAATAGGTCTCTAATATTTGCTCCTTTTCCAGCCCACAATTCCAACTGCCGGCATTCTCCCTCCTTATGTAAACCTTGTAAAATAAGAGAGAATAGCCATAAGTATTGTGACATAAAGTGAAATAACAGTCCATAATGCAATAAATATCGATATAAAAGCATGATGCAAAATGGACGTATCAACTCCCCCAAGCTTAGACCTCGCTTGTCCTCAAGCGAAAAGCCGATAACAATAAATATGTCCTCATGTTTAGAGGTAGAGGCGTCGATAAAAATAAAATACGGACATGAAGGCATCATGATTATTCTCATAACAACAACATATATAGATTTTGTCATATGATTACTTATGTTCAAGTGATGATCTATTCACAATGAAAAAGTATAAATCATAAACCTTATTGGGCTCCGACAAACTATAATCTCAGTCATTGAAGCAATTGCAATTTATCATAACACTGGAAAGAGTCTATGTCAGAGCTAAAAAGCATGTCCACATACTCAACTATCATTTAGTCCTTCATAATTGCTAACACTCACACAATACTTGTGGTTATGAAGTTTTAATCGGACACAGAGAAAGATAGAGGCTTATAGTTTTGCCCCACAACCTTTTACCTCAAGGGTAATGTCAACAATAATAATTCATGCTCCCCTACATCCAATTAGATATATATATCATGTTCTTTCCAACATGCTAAGCTTGCCAAAGTATAAAATGAAAAGGGAAAGGTGAAGATCACCGTGACTCTTGCATAAGGTAGAAGATAATAATAAAGGATAGGCCCTTCGCAGAGGGAAGCAGAGGTTGCCATGCGCTTTTATGGTTGGATGCATAAAATCTCAATGCAAAAGAAGGTCACTTTATAATGCCCCTTGTGATATGAACCTTTATTATGCAGTCCGTCGCTTTTATTACTTCCACATCACAAGATCATATAAAGCTTATTTCTCCCACACCAATCAATCATACATATTTAGAGCAATTTTTATTGCTTTGCACCGATGACAACTTACTTGAAGGATCTTACTCAATCCATAGGTAGATATGGTGGACTCTCATGGCAAAACTGGTTTAAGGGTATTTGGAAGCACAAGTAGTATTTCTACTTGGTGCTGAGAATTTGGCTAGCATGAGGGGGAAAGGCAAGCTCAACAAGTTAGAGGATCCATGCCAACATACTTTATCTCAGATATAAGAAAGACATAACTCATTACGTTTTCTTCCTTGTCCAACATCAACTCTTTAGCATGTCATATTTTAATGAGTGCTCCCAATCATAAAAGATGTCAATGATAATATATCTATATGTGAAAACCTCTCTTTCCTTATTACTTCCTATTAATTGCAACAATGACCAAAGCTATGTCTGCCAACTCCCAACAACTTTTAATCATCATACTCTTTCTATGTGAAGTCATTACTCTTAATAAGATCAATATGAACTTTTTGTTTATTTTTATTCCTTTTCTCTTTCTTTTATTCACCTAAGATCATGGCAAAATAATCAAGCCCTTGACTCAACACTAATCTTTATTATATATAGCTCACGGACTCGATTACAAAGAGAGATCATAAAGCAAAACTCAAAACTAGATCATGCCATAAACTTTATTCTACTAGATCAAGATACTACTAATAGGATCGAACTAAGAAAAAGGATAAAGATAGGAGTTGTGATTGTGATACGATACCGGGGCACCTCCCCCAAGCTTGGCAGTTGCCAATGGGAGTGCCCATACCCATGTGATTATATCTCCTTTGTTGGTGAAGAAGGTGGTGGTGATGTTGGCTTAGTTGATGGCTTAGGCTTCTCCCTTAATTTGCGCTTGAGGACGGCATTTTGATCCCTCAGATCATCAATCTCCCACTCCAGGGTTAATATCTTTTTGCATAGGTCCTACTTATTTTCCTGCAAGAGACGAAAAGGGATAAACTCGAACTTGGGTTTCTTTACCCTATCAGGGAGACTTCACTTTTTGAACTCCACGTGCATGTCCCCAGGTTGAGGTAATGGTGCTTCATCTTCATCTGAGCTCGTCTCCTCCTTCCCCTTGGGTTCATAGTCCTCTTCTTCCTCCATGGTCCATCCATCGTGTTCCACATCTCCATAGACTTTGGGATTTGCTAAGTAATCATCCACATAGCTTTCTCCTTCTGAATCCTGGGAAGACATGTTGATTTAATCTGCAACGGGACAGCTCGAAACGAAAACTGAGGATATTTGCGTGATACGGGAGTCAAAACCTTCGGGAGGTTATATAATGAATTTTTACCGACCAAAATACGTATCGTGCAAGAAAACGAAGTCCGGAAGGCACACGAGGTGCTCACGGTAGGGGGGCGCGCCCAGAGGGGTAGGGCGCGCCCACCACCCTCGTGGGGCCCTCGTGTCCTTCCCAGACTGCTACTTATTTTTCTATTTTTCTAAATATTCCAAAACGGAGAGATATTGCCTTAAAAATTGTTTTGGAGTCGGTTTACTTACCGTACCACATACCTATTCCTTTTCGGAGTCTGAAATGGTCTGGAAGGTGTCCCTTATGTATTCCTCCGGGGTTACTGTTTCAATAATATTGGTTTCAACATTTATGGGATTACCTGAGATATAATGTTTAATTCTTTGACCATTTACCACCTTCAGATTTTTGCCTTCAAAGTTGTTGATTTTTATGGCACCAGAATGATAGACCTCCTCGATAACGTAGGGGCCTTCCCATTTAGAGAGAAGTTTTCCTGCAAAAAATCTTAAACGAGAGTTGTATAGCAATACATAATCACCTACATTAAACTCACGCTTTTGTATCCTTTTGTCATGCCATCTTTTAACTTTTTCTTTAAACAACTTGGCATTTTCATAAGCTTGGGTTCTCCATTCATCAAGTGAGCTAATATCAAATAACCTCTTCTCACCGACAAGTATAAAATCATAGTTGAGCTCTTTAATAGCCCAATATGCCTTATGTTCTAGTTCGAGAGGTAAGTGACATGCTTTTCCATAAACCATTTTATACGGAGGCATACCCATAGGATTTTTGTATGCAGTTCTATAAGCCCATAATGCATCATCATGTTTTTTGGACCAATTCTTTCTAGACCTATTAACAGTCTTTTGCAAAATTAATTTGAGCTCTCTATTGCTCAATTCTACTTGACCACTAGACTATGGGTGATAAGGAGATGCAATTCTATGATTAACATCATACTTAGCAAGCATTTTACGGAAAGCACCATGAATAAAGTGTGAACTACCATCAGTAATTAAATATCTAGGGACTCCAAACCTCGGGAAAATAACTTCCTTAAGCATTTTAATAGGAGTGTTATGATCAGCACTACTAGTTGGAATAGCTTCTACCCACTTAGTAACTAATCAACAGCAACTAAAATATGTGTGTATCCATTAGAGGCAGGAAAAGGTCCCATATAATCAAAGCCCCAAACATCAAACGGTTCAATAACAAGAGAATAATTCATAGGCATTTCTTGACGTCTACTAATATTACCAATTCTTGGACATTCATCACAAGACAAGACAAACTTACGGGCATCCTTGAAGAGAGTAGGCCAATAAAAACCAGATTGCAATACCTTATGTGCAGTTCTATCTCTAGCGTGGTGTCCTCCATAAGCCTCGGAATGACACTTGCGTAGGATCTGTTCCTGTTCATGCTCAGGTACACAATGTCTAATAACACCATCTACTCCTTCTTTATAAATATGTGGGTCATCCCAAATGTAATGTATCAAGTCATAGAAAAACTTTTTCTTTTGCTGGTATGTGAAGCTAGGTGGTATAAACTTAGCAACAATATAATTAGCATAATCAGCATGCCATGGAGTACTACGAGAAGTACTTATAACATTTAATTGTTCATCAGGAAAGCTATCATTAATAGGTAGTGGGTCATCAAGAACATTCTCTAACCTAGACAAGTTGTCTGCAAAGGGGTTCTCAGCTCCCTTTCTATCAACAATATGCAAATCAAATTCTTGTAGCAAGAGAACCCATCTAATAAGTCTAGGTTTAGCATCTTTCTTTTCCATAAGGTATTTAATAGCAGCATGATCAGTGTGAATAGTTACTTTAGAATCAACAATATAAGGTCTGAACTTATCACAAGCAAATACAACTGCTAAAAGCTCTTTTTCAGTAGTACCATAATTTCTTTGAGCATTGTCTAGAGTCTTACTAGCATAATGAATAACATTTAATTTCTTATCAACTCTTTGCCCTAGAACATCACCTACAGCATAATCACTAGCATCACACATAATTTCAAAGGGTAAATTCCAATCAGGTGGCTGAACAACAGGTGCAGAGACTAATGCTTTCTTAAGTATTTCAAATGCTTCTACACAATCATCATCAAAGACAAATGGTATATCTTTTTGCAATAAATTAGTCAGAGGCCGAGAAATTTTTGAGAAGTCCTTAATGAACCTCCTGTAAAATCCGGCGTGACCAAGGAAACTTCTTATACCTTTGATGTCCTTGGGACATGGCATCTTTTCAATAGCATCGACCTTGGCTTTATCAACTTCAATACCTCTTTCAGAAACTTTATGCCCCAAGATAATACCTTCATTAACCATAAAGTGGCACTTTTCCCAATTCAAGACAAGATTAGTTTCTTCACTTCTCTGCAAAACTCGATCAAGATTGCTCAAGCAATCATCAAAAGAGGAACCATAGACGGAAAAATCATCCATGAAAACCTCACAAATCTTTTCACAAAAGTCAGAGAATATAGCCATCATGCATCTTTGAAAGGTAGTAGGTGCATTACATAAACCAAAAGGCATACGTCTATAAGCAAAAGTACCAAAAGGGCATGTAAAAGTAGTCTTTGATTGATCTCTAGCCGACACAGGTATTTGACAGAAACCAGAATAACCATCTAGAAAGCAATAGTGTGTATGTTTGCATAATCTTTCTAGCATTTGATCAATAAAAGGTAAGGGGTAATGATCTTTCTTAGTAGCCTTGTT
This sequence comes from Triticum aestivum, assembly GCF_018294505.1. Lineage (NCBI taxonomy): Eukaryota > Viridiplantae > Streptophyta > Magnoliopsida > Poales > Poaceae > Triticum > Triticum aestivum. The sequence goes on from NC_057812.1 coordinate 272,028,509, forward strand.
TAATTTACGGAAATCAATTACCATCCTATAACCTGTAATAATTCTTTGTGGAATCAATTCATCTTTATCATTAGGAACAACAGTAATACCTCCCTTCTTAGGGACACAATGGACAGGACTTACCCACTGACTATCAGCAACGGGATAAATTATACCTGCCTCCAGAAGCTTGAGTATTTCTTTTCTTACCACTTCTTTCATTTTAGGATTCAGACGTCGTTGAGGATCACGAACTGGTTTGACATCTGCTTACAAATTTATTTTATGTTGACATAGAGTGGGACTGATGCCCTTAAGATCATCAAGAGTATATCCAATAGCAGCACGGTGCTTCTTCAGAGTTTTCAACAATCTTTCTTCTTCATGCTCTGAAAGGTTAGCACTAATAATAACAGGATATATCTTCTTTTCATCAAGATAAGCATATTTAAGATTATTAGGCAACTGTTTAAGCTCAAACACGGGATCACCCTTGGGTGGAGGAGGATCCCCTAAAATTTCAACAGGCAAATTGTGTTGCAGAATAGGTTCATGTTTAAAGAATACTTCATCTATTTCCCTTCTTTCATTCATGAACATATCATTTTCATGGTCTAGCAAATAGTGTTCTAAAGGATCACTAGGAGGTAGGGCAATAGAAGCAAGACCAATAATCTCATCCTTACTAGGTAATTCTTCCTCACGATGTTGTTTACTAAATTTAGAGAAATTGAACTCATGAACCATATCGTCCAAGCCAATAGTAACAACATTCTTTTTGCAATCTATCCTAGCATTAACGGTTTTCAAGAAGGGTCTACCAAATATAATGGGACAAAAGCTATCTTGCGGAGAAGTAAGAACAAGAAAATCAGCAGGATATTTAGTTTTCCCACACAAGACTTCAACATCTCTAACAATTCCAATTGGTGAAATAGTATCTCTATTGGCAAGTTTAATTGTGACATCAATACCTTCTAACTCATCAGGTGCAATTTCATTATTAATTTCTTCGTATAAAGTATGCGGTATAACACTAGCACTCGCACCCATATCACATAAGCCATGATAACAATGATCTCCTATTTTAACAGAAATAATAGGCACGTCTACCACAGGTCTATGTTTATCTTTAGCACAAGGTTTAGCAATTCTAGCAGTTTCACCATCGAACTGAACAACATGCCCATCAATATTATCAGACAAGAGATCTTTAACAACAGCAGTATTACGTTCTACTTTAACTTGCTCAGGAGGTGTATAAGTTCTAATATTGCTTTTACAAACAACAGTTGAAGCTTTAGCATGATCCTTTATTCTAACAGGGAAAGGTGGTTTCTCAACATAAGAAGTAGGAATAATAGGATCATTATAAGTGACAGTCTTTTCTTCAACTTTAATAGGTACAGCTACTTTTACTTCTATGGGAGGATGATATTTAAACCACTTCTCCTTAGGGAGATCAACATACGTAGCAAAAGATTCACAGAAAGAAGCTACTATCTCAGAGTCAAGTCCATATTTAGTGCTAAACTTACGGAAAATATCGGTATCCATAAAACATTTATCACAATCAAACTTAGGTGTCATACGTGACTCCTTACCTTCGTCGAGGTCCAATCTTCAGAGTTGCGTTTACTTCTATCCAATAAATTCCATCTGAATTCAATAGTCTTCATCATAAAAGAGCCAGCACAAGAAGTATCGAGCATGATTTGATTATTATGAGAAAGCCGAGCATAAAAACTTTGCATAATTATTTCTCTCGAGAGCTCATGAGTGGGGCATGAATATAACATTGATTTAAGCCTCCCCCAAGCTTGAGCGATGCTTTCTCCTTCGCGAGGCCAGAAATTATATATATAATTGCGATCACGATGAACAAGATGCATAGGGTAATACTTTTGATGAAATTCCAATTTCAATCTTTTATAGTTCCATGATCTCATATCATCACATAGCCTATACCATATCAATGTGTCTCCCTTCAAAGATAAAGGGAAGACCTTATTCTTAGCAACATCATCAGGTATACCTGCAAGCTTAAATAATCGACAAACTTCATCCACATATATTAAGTGCTCATCAGGATGCTTTGTTCCATCTCCTGTAAAAGGGTTAGCTAGCAGTTTTTCCATCATACACGAAGGAAATTCAATAGGAATTTCATTTTCAATAGGTTCAGTAGGTTGAGGAGCAACTATTTGCTCTACTGGACGGGGTGAAGATACCCCGAACAAGCCCCTCAGAGAATTACTTTCCATTGTAACAAGTGACAATAAATTTCAGCACGCTATATAAATTTTTCCTTACCAAATTCCACCTACCAAAGGCGCTACACTCCCTGGCAACGGCGCCAGAAAAGAGTCTTGATGACCCACAAGTATAGGGGATCTATCGTAGTCCTTTCGATAAGTAAGACTGTTGAACCCAACGAGGAGCAGAAGGAAATGATAAGCGGTTTTCAGCAAGGTATTCTCTGCAAGTACTGAAATAAGTGGTAACAGATAGTTTTGTGACAAGATAAATTGTAACGAGCAACAAGTAAGAAAAGTAAATAAAGTGCAGCAAGGTGGCCCAATCCTTTTTATAGCAAAGGACAAGCCGGAACAAACTCTTATAATAGGAAAAGCACTCCCGAGGACACATGGGAATATCGTCAAGCTAGTTTTCATCACGTTCATATGATTCGTGTTCGATACTTTGATAATTTGATATGTGGGTGGACCGGTGCTTGGGTGCTGTTCTTACATGAACAAGCATCCCACTTATGATTAACCTCTATTGCAAGCATCCGCAACTACAACAAAAGTATTAAGGTAAACCTAACCATAGCATGAAACATGTGGATCCAAATCAGCCCCTTACGAAGCAACGCATAAACTAGGGTTTAAGCTTCTGTCACTCTAGCAACCCATCATCTACTTATTACTTCACAATGCCTTCCTCTAGGCCCAAATAATGGTGAAGTGTTATGTAGTCGACATTCACATAACACCACTAGAGGCTAGACAACATACATCTTATCAAAATATCAAACGAATACCAAATTCACATGACTACTAATAACAAGACTTCTCCCGTGTCCTCAGGAACAAACATAATTACTCACAAAGCATATTCATGTTCATAATCAGAGGGGTAATAATATGCATATAGGATCTGAACATATGATCTTCCACCAAATAAACCAACTAGCATCAACTACAAGGAGTAATCAACACTACTAGCAACCTACTAGCACCAATCCTGGACTTCGAGATAAGAATTGGATACAAGAGATGAACTAGGGTTTGGAGATGAGATGGTGCTGGTGAAGATGTTGATGGAGATTGCCCTTTCCCGATGAGAGGAGCGTTGGTGATGATGATGGTGATGATTTCCCCCTCCCAGAGGGAAGTATCCTCGGCAGAGCAGCTCTGTCGGAGCTCTAGATTGGTTCCGCCAAGGTTCCGCCTCGTGGCGGCGGAGTCTCGTCCCGAAAAGTTCCCTCTGATTTTTTTTCTCATCGAAAGACTTCATATAGCAGAAGATGGACGTCTGAGAGCCACCAGGGGGCCCATGAGGTAGGGGGGCACGCCCCCCACCCTCGTGAGTAGGGTGTGGGCCCCCTGGCCTTCATCTTTGGCGAGGATTTTTCTTTATTTATTTTAAGATGTTCCGTGGAGTTTCAGGACTTTTGGAGTTGCGCAGAATAGGTCTCTAATATTTGCTCCTTTTCCAGCCTAGAATTCCAGCTGCCGGCATTCTCCCTCCTTATGTAAACCTTGTAAAATAAGAGAGAATAGCCATAAGTATTGTGACATAAAGTGAAATAACAGTCCATAATGCAATAAATATCGATATAAAAGCATGATGCAAAATGGACGTATCAGACATCAAGCTACCGGGTCCACGTGCCATACCGGAATACAGTGCAGAGCAGCCGGGGTGAAGCACCCCAGTCATGGCACCGGCGTACTAATGAGCAATGAGGCGTCAAATCACAAAGCTGCACCTTTCTCGCAGTTAAGTTGGAGGGACGAAGCAACCAACATTTCACTCATTGCTGAATCCGATTCTCCCTCATCTTCTTCAACTTAACCACGTGTTGCTTCTGCCGTTGTTCTGCCTCATGTGGGACGCGGATCGGCTTGGTAAAGCACTGACGCGTGGGACCGCATGTTAGCAAACCGCCAGGACAACGTCCTCCGAAAATAAGAAGCCTAATCCTAGACTTACAAAGGGCTACGTAGCTGCTACGTATACTTTCCATCTAATCTATATATGCCCCCCTGATTTTCAGGTGGGGTGGGCCTAATCTTCTCCTTTAATCCAATCAAATAGTCCCACATCACATCAGTTCGTAACTTTACGTAAACCATTACGTGGATGTAGCATTGCTCAAATAAGAAACCTCCCCCACCATCCGCGCGGCAAAATCACTTCCTTTTTACTAATCTCGATTCAATAATTTTTTAGATCAATATAATTGAGATTTGTATAGATAGCACACAGGAGCAAAACCAAGTGGTATGGTTAAGGGCATCCATAATATGTAGCCAAATGTGAAAATAGCTTTTGGCATCGTGGGAACCATTGTGGACGGTGTTGCCAAAGCCAAAAAGATGGAACCAAAGCTCCCTGATTGATTGATTGAAGGAATAGAAAAATGCAATGTCTCTCCTCTTTCTCCCATGCTTGGACACATGTAGTACATTATAGAGCACAAAGTCTACTCCCATGTCCCTTCTATCACAAATCACAAAGCAGTGAGGCGTCAAATCACAAAAGCACGGACGAAGCAACCATCATTTCACTCTTCCCTGACTCCGCTTCTCCATCGTCTTCTTCGAGAAGCCATCTCACCGCATTAGTTATAGTAGTACTAGTAAAGGACTTCCTGGATGCAAATAAGGTGGTTGTCTCGGCTTGCAGACGACACTTGCGAATGACTTACCGTGGTCTCCCTCAATGGTGTTCTTCGTCGAACGCACTTCGCCAAACCACCAAAAAAAATCATCGACGTCACCGCAATGGGGAAGGAAGTCAAATATAGTTACTACCTCCATTTTTTTGTACACAAGGCTAGTATATCAAAATTACAATTTGCAAAGGGCCACTAACACTAATCGAGGCAAAATTGATGGGGTTAGCAACCAAGGACATTAATATCCCCTGCATGCATGCGGAAGTGAGAAGGTTGGTTTGCATGGCGCTGCATTAATCAAGCGATGAGGAGTGAGATGGTTAGATCTTTGGTCTTCGGAGAAAAAAATACGCATTAATTGACACGTGAAACGAGGATTTGTATCGATCAAATCCCGCGAAGGAAAACCCAGCCTTTCTTTTTTAACACCAGTACTCCTAGTACATACGTACTTATCCTGTTTGGGTCTAGGCCTTGCATTGCCAAACTTCGCCACACATTTTTGCCAAGCTTGCCTAAAGTTTTCAAAATGAGAAGGAGGTACACTTGCGCACGGCTATCGCGGTCGCACCGCACCCTCACACGGTCGCTCCTGCACACCGCGGTCGCACCGCACCCTCACATGGTCGCTCCTGCACGCCGCAAACCCAACCAAGGGAACGCACCATCACTGACATGTGCTGTCGCATGTGAACACACCAAACTCAGCCATCCTATCGCTGACACATAATTTTCGTTCATAGAGTATGTTTATCCAACCGCATGTTGGGGAGTATCCGTACGGCCCGTGCGGTGGTCTGTTGGGGAAGAAGAAGAGGTGAGGAAGAAGGAAAGAAGGGTTAGGAGACGTAGGATATTCATCCAACCGCCTGAAATGGTAGATTGACCCAAGTCAGGCGACTTGCATAACAAATATATGTTTTTACACAGCAAAAGATCCATAAAAACAACAACATAAAGAAAAACTATCACTGCTCATGGAAAGAGATGACCTCGTCGTCTTTGGCTGTCGGCGCGAACCAGCCGTCGCTGCCAACGTGTGTATCCGTACCGTGGTTGTCCTCGGCCTCCAGCTACTCGTTCAAGCGGAGCGTGCGGGCGCTCTGCACGGACGAGAGCACAACCTGGTTCAAGTCGAGGACGTCCGGTTCCGCCTGTAGAAGGGCCTCGATGGCAGCGGCATCCGCGCGCTCAGCGTCGAGTCGAGCCTTCGCCGCCCGGTTCAAGTCCAGGACGTCCGGTTCCGCCTACAAGAGGGCGTCGATGAGAGCGGCATCCGCGCGCTCTGCGTCGAGTCGAGCCTCTGCCACCCGGTTCAAGTCCAAGACATCCGGTTCCGCCTGCAGGAGGGCCTCGATGGCAGCGGCATCCGCGTGCTCCGCCTCAAGTTGAGCCTCCGCCGCCCGGTTCACATCCACGACATCCGGTTCCGCCTGCAGGAGAGCCTCGATGGCAGCGGCATGCGCGCGCTCCGCGTCGAGTTGAGCCTCTGCCTCCCGATCCTCCTTTAGTATCGCCATGTTGAACCGCAGGTCCGCCTGCACCATGGGGGACTCGGACGCCGGCACGAAGTCGACGTCCATCGTCTCATACCCATTGGGGGCCTTCTGCGCCGCGACCTCCGCCATGAACATTGGATCGGCTTCCTCCTCCTTGTAGATTGGCTCCAGAGAACTCGGGATTGGCCCGCCACAAAGCGAGCTTGGGAACGGAGGTCTGTGGCGCCCACTGCCGCCGCGATTTTTGCGCGGCGCTCCGGCGTCAGCATCTTGTAGTAAGTGATCTTGCAGTGCACCATGGCTTTCCTGTGAACTAGGGGACGCTTGATGCGGGCTAGGGGATCGAAAGGTGGGGGAATGGGCTGGACATTTGGTGTGGTTTTAGGGCAGTGGCTGGCGTAGGCCGAGAAGCGAAGGTTCTGGTGTGAATAGTGGTTCCGGTGACGACCGGTCAATCGGTTTTGACTGTACATCGCTCTTGTCGCGTTCGCGTTGCAGCCCGGCACGCTGGACCCTCCACGTCGCTCACCGAATGGAACGCGCTTCGTCTTGCGTTTTCACTCGCTTGTGGGACCGTAGTTGAGAGCAAACCGACGTCCCTCCCCCTCCCCCGCCCGTGCAATTTATTATACCACCACTCCCTCCGTTTTATGCAGAGTAAATAAAAACAGAGGGAGTATACTACGGATGAGGATCCCCTGACGTGGCCGAACCCATTGAGTAACTGACATGCGGGTCCTAGCAAGCATGGGGTCTGCCAGTAAGTGACCGAAAGGGAGGGTAAGGCAGGGATACCTACGTCAGAGGATGCACTTCCACTATACTACTTTGACCAAATGTTAGAGTAATAATATATGACATGCAACTTAGACAAATGTTAGAGTAATAATATATGACATGCAACTGACACAAAGCATACAGGGTCTAATGCGTTTTTCGAGGCTAACTTTGACCAAATGTTAGAGTAATAATATATGACATGCAACTTACACAAAGCATACGGTAAAATTCATATGTGAAAGGAGTTTCCAATGATATAATTTTCACATTATACATCTCATGTACTATTAATCTTGTCAATAGTCAAATTGGAAACCATCTCGAGTACAAATCTAGGAGTACGTACGAATCTAACAATATTGATTGGGCGTTGTTGAATGTTGATACCTTTTTTATCAAAGTAGATATACTTTGACTACACATAAAACTTATATGTAAACTAGAAAGGATAGGAGGGAGTATATTGTATGTTCAAAAACGAAACGAACATTGAATACCCTTTATATATGATTTGCGGATGCTATGATCACCGGTTCAAAATTTTGAATCCGCCTTAGGTATCACGTGCCCCCACCCGTTCCCTCTCGATTTCATCTCGGGGTCCGGAGATCTATTGAAGGAGGACTAGGGTGGGTACATGCGAATGATACTCGGTGGAATGCTCAAATGAGGCATGCGGGAGGATGGACTCGACTGGAGGGTGACATGATCGATGGAGAAGAGGGTTGGAGAGGAATGAGAAATAAGCAAACGCCATATGATTATACTTGAACGGCTCAAATAAACAATAAGTTGTCTCGCTTGGCCTACATAGTGAAAGGCCTAATGTGCAACGCGGAGCACTGACGCTCGAATATGGTCGGGAAAACAGGGAAACAGACATGTGGGGCACACCCGTCGGGACGACGTAGCGCAGACTAGTCCAATGGAGGAGCTGGCCCACGACCTCCTCGCCACCGACAACCGTTCATGTGGGTCGTTGGGGCCAACAACGGGGCGCAGCTCCAGCACCGCCTCTGGACACGGCGACCGCGGTGAGCGACACACTCATATCATCGCTAGACACGGTTGGTTTCAGTTTGCCGAGGGTGGCGTTAGTGTTGTGGCACGACCAACGGTATGTTTTGTTTGTGCCCAAGGTTGCCCCATCAAAGCATTGGGTAGCCAAAATTTTGGTTGAGGTATTGGTTGCCCATGATTTGGCCGACATTGACAAGAAAAATGAACTTGAGTTGGCTAGAGTTCATTGGCATGCCAAAGAAATGGCAACCATCCAAACAAAGACCAATCTTTGGGTCATGACCAAAATTTTTGTTGAGGTATTGGTTGCCCATGATTTGGCCGACATTGGCAAGAAAAATGAACAGAGTTGGCTAGAGTTCATTGGCATGCCAAAAAATGGCAACCATCCAAACAAAGACCAATCTTTTGGTCATGACCAAAATTTTGGCAAGGTGCACTTTGGCCACAATCCAAACACACCCCAACACCCGGCTCGTCGAGGATGCACGGGGCGCCGCAACGTGTCCGCGGAGTGGTGTAGCATGGCCAACTATATCCTCTGGACCTGAGACCATGCCGGGTCGTCTTGCTTTTTCAATGACATGCGGGGATCGCATGTGAGCAAAGGGCATCTCCAACGTTGCCACGACCGCAGCTGACTACCCTGGCACACCAAAACCCTCGTCCCTCGCGCCGTCACGCGGTGCGTTCCCAGCCGACGCCAGCTGCCCGCATTCATGCCGTCCATTTGTATGTCGTCATTAAGAGGCTCGGTGCCCGCGGAACCAACTCCGGCGACTTAATGACGCACCCAGACGCTTGGCCTCACCGGAATGCACTACTTAAAGCGGCAACGCCCAGCTAACCTCCACACCATAGCGCATCGTCCTCCTACCTGGAACCACATCCGCCATGACCGCAAGCGTGAACGCTCTGCGAGAGAGATTGTCTTCGAGGATGGAGCTCGAGGTCGCCGCCCTCGCTCAAGTCACCGCATAAGTGGTCGCCACGCTGGCGGCCGACGACGGGAGCACCGTCATCCATGCGTCCTACTTGCCGCCGTCCAACGTCCGGCACTGCCGAGGTCGGGGAATCCTTTGACGATGAGTAGGGCATGGGAGGTGGCAGGGCATGGTTTGCCCACTGGCCGGTCCATCTCCCGTGTTCTACTTTTCCTCGCCGGAGACCGCACCTTCACTTCACGGGTCTTGAACCCCGCCCCCGTACATGGAGATCACAGATGGAGGACGTCGGTCACCACCGTAGAATAGGTTTAGGGTCGGGTTTCTTTTATTTTTTTGTCCTATAAAAGTTTGAAATGTAATGAAAATCTGCCGTGTTTGCATTAATCTCGGCCGGTGTATATGAACTTTCACAATAATATACATATTGTAGGAGTACTAGCAAGATTCCTGTGCGTTGCACGAAAGATCAAGATCTTGTGGGAGAAAAGGATGAATGAGGGAAAGCCTTATCTGCAAATGTGGAGAGGAGTGCGGGTAAATTTTCATAGTTTCCTAGTTTAGAAGGAAAAAATGCGGTACACTCACAGCACTCCTGTCACGGTCGCATTGCACCCCACACACGTTCGGTCCTGCACACGGCTCACGCAAACGGAACGCGCTTCAGCTTGCCTCTTCACTGACACGTGGGACTGCACTTGGAGAAACCGACCATGCGCCAAACTCCCCCACCCACTGCGCGAAAATCCTCCCCCCCCCCACACCCAAAAATTCCCCCCAAATCCGATTCAACCGCCCCTCGGCCAACTAGCCAATAATATTCCCCCAACCCCCCCCCCCCCTGTCCCCCTCCACTCCATTCGCTCCGCCAAAGCCGCCCTCCGCGCTGCGCTGATACGTCGGCGCCGTGGTTCGGCGATCCTCTCGCTCCCAGAGTACGCTCTTGTAGACTGCCGTCCTCTAGCCGCGCCGCCACCTCTAGCTACGTTCTTGTGGAGGCGCACAATGGTCAGTGCCGCCACCGCTAGCGACGTTCGTGTGGAGACGCACGGCGGTCAGCTTCTCCCACGGTATGCGCATTCTAGACTGAGGCCCCATTCATGTCGGTGTAGCGCTGAATGTTAGCTGATAGACATTGTTAATCTCACTGTTTGCCGAAGTAGTTTACTGTCAATATGCTCTGCTTAAGAAGCTTCCTTGCCCTGTTCTGCACTCAATCTGCTTAGCTGAGATGGCATGCCAAGGCCGATTAGTTGCTAAAATATCCTGCCATATATTTATTGTGACGTAGATTGCCATGGTCTAGTAGCCAATCTGTTAGCTGAAATAGCTCTACACCATTTTATACTCGATCTTTGTTGCTGCGATGGCCTTCGATAGTTCGATGGCTGTGTGCTCGGCCTCATTGACTGCTGAAACAGCCTGCCATAATTTGGCACTCAAATCTGTTTGCTGAATTAGCTTTGCATATATTTTGTTACTTAGATCTGCTCATCCAAATATCTTGCCATAGCTTTAGACATCGACCTAGGTATTTTTTTCTGGACTTCATAAAAAAGCATATATGTTTTTCCTGTAATATCTAGTAGAAGAACTAATTTGTATGTCTAACAGATGGACAGGACTTGGATAACTTCTGCTCGAAGATTCTCCACTGCATATGTCGAGGGGGTTGAAAACTTCATGAACTTTATCAGAGCTGAGTACGGTGGTCCGAAATCAGATGTTCTCTGCCCGTGTAGCAGTTGTATGAATTCAGTTACAAGACCCCAGTCAACTGTGCAAAATCATCTACACTTGTATGGGATGTCGGTCACATATACTAGGTGGGTTCATCATGGTGAAGCTGTGAATGTCAATGTTATTGACTACGTGGAAGCAGCAGATCACCATCTTGATCTGCCTGATGCTCAGGTGGAAGAGGAGGAGGAGGTGGTGGTGGCGGAGCCAGTGAGTTTGACCAACATTGAAACAATGCTACGAAATGCTCGTGCATTCCGTGAACTTTCACCTGCAGAAGAAAAACGGTGGGCCCGCATGTTGGAACAATGCAACATTGCTGTCACCCCAGGAAATAAGCTGTCAGTATTCTCAGCTATGGTCACCTTTCTTCAGGTGAAGACATCTGAGCGGATGACCAACAAATCATTCGATGCGATGTTGGCTGCTTTCCGCGAATCTTTTCTAGATGCGTCTGAGCTGCCACACACCTACAGTAAAATGAAGAATTTCCTTCGTGCAGTTGGAATTGGATATGATATGATACATGTTTGTAAGAATAATTCTGTTCTGTTCCGGAAGGATTATGCCAACTTAAGTGAATGCCCGAAATGCAAATCATCAAGATGGAAATATGGCGTTGTTGTGAAGAGGATTCCTCATAATGTTCTGAGACATTTTCCAATTACACCAAGATTGCAGAGGTTGTTTCATGATGCTGAAACAAGAGAGGATGTACTGTGGCATTCTCGGAACCAGGAGTACAGAGATCAGAATGTAATGAGCCATCCATCTCATGGTAGTGAGTGGAAAAGCTTCAATGATAAACACAGAGTTTGCTGCTGACCCGAGAAACATTAGTTTTGGCTTAGCTTCAGATGGATTTAACCCTTTTGGCCACCAGAGCGCCACATATAGCATGTGGCCAGTGCTTGTTATCCGTTACAACATGCCCCCACATGTCTGCACCAAAGAATCAAACTACATGATGGCCTTGCTCATCCCAGGTCCAAAAAGTCCTGGAAAGGATTTTGATTTGTTCATGGAGCCTCTTGTGAGGAACTTCAACAGCTATGGAAGGGTGTTCTCACTCGAGACCTATATAGAAGCCCACCAGCTGATTTCTTTCTGTGTGCTATTATAATTTGGTGCATCCATGATTATCCGGCTTTGGGCACTATGTCAGGGCGAACGACACATGGTTACAATGCATGTGTTCGCTGTGACAGGAATCCGCTGTCATACGCAATACTTAGCAAGATCTATTACATTGGACACCGCTGTTTCCTTGCCAAGGACAAGCCGCATCCTAGAAAATACCGAAGACATGTGTTCAATGCAAAGCATGAAAACCGTGATGCGCCAAAGAGGCTCACCGCCGATGAGTTGCAAGTGGAATTAGAGAAGGTCGGGCATATTACACCAGGAAACCATCCTGGTAATGGTAGCGGGAAAAGGAAGCGTGGCAGGGTAGAAGAGAGATTATTGTTTACCCGCAGGTCCACTTTGTGGGACTTGGAGTATTGGAAAGATTTGGATCTGAGGCATAATCTTGATGTGATGCACATCGAGAAAAATATATGTGACAGCATTATCGGCACACTTCTTAATATTGAAGGCAAGACGAAAGATACCTTAAAATCTAGGATTGATTTGACACACCTGGGTATCAAAAAGGATTTGCAGGTGCAAGATGAAGGTAAACCACGGGATATGGCACCAGCTGTGTACGTCTTGGACAAGGTAAAAAGAAAAGAATTCTGTGAGGTCCTGTCACGTGTGAGATTCCCACATGGATTTGCTTACAACCCTGAAAGGAGAGTCAGTGCAGATGGAAACAAGGTACAAGGGTTGAAAACTCATGACTGCCACGTCCTACTTCAAAGGGTTTTACCTGTTATCCTTAGAGGATTGGGCCGCCCTGACTTATACAGAGCAGTTGCAGAGTTGGGACAATTCTTCAGGGAACTCTGCAGTAGGAATATCAGGATAGATGCTTTGGAGCGTCTTAGAGGCAAGATACCAACTATCCTATGCGACCTTGAGAAGATATATCCTCCAGCCTTCTTTGATGTGATGGTGCATTTGGTTGTTCATCTACCTGATGAGGCACTACTTAGAGGTCCAATACAGTATGGCTGGATGTACCCTATTGAAAGGCGGCTAGGCACTTTCAAGGGTTATGTTAGGAACAGAGCTAGACCCAAGGGTTCCATTGCAGAGGCCTACATTGCTACAGAAGCGTTGACATTCTGCTCAAAATACATTGAAACAGCTGATCAGCTTAGCAAAGACGTGGGTGAAGACAATCCTGGGCTCAATGTTTCCGATTATTCTGTTCGAGTTACAGGGAAGAGTTGACAAGAGGACAAACCTAAAGATTTGGAAAAAATGGTTTGGTATGTGTTGAATAAATGTCCTGAGATACTACCTTATATCAAGTAAGTGCAGTACTGCAGCTTATACATCGTAATCTACTAAACTTGCAGCACATTCTTATATATTTAGATGTTTGACGCGATCACTATGTTGTGCAGCATCTACAAAGAGGAGTTACTGCCGCAAAATCCAAGAAACATTAACAAACTGGTTATGGCAGGATTTGCGAAATGGTTCAAGAACCGTGTAAGCTTTTGAAGTGCACTGTCAGTTTTTTTAATATATTGAGTACATAAGATGATCAGCTTGTCTATTTTCTAACCATAGGTTAAGAAGATGCGGGAGGATGGGCAGGCAGTTGATGATGCCCTTTACTCACTAGCAATGGGTCCTGATACTCGGGTAAGACATTATGAATCTTGCGTTGTTGAAGATGTGCGCTACAACACCCTTGCACGAGACGAAGGCAGGAAGACACAAAACAGTGCCATCATGAGCACGGATACGTATGACAAAGAGACAACTGAAATGTATGCTAACATAACAGACATTATTCAGTTGTAGTATATCTCCAGTTTCGAGGTGCATCGGTGTGTGGTTCTGTGTGCTGTCGTTGGTATAACCTGTTTTCCAGGATCGCAAAACCCAGAGCTGATGATTATTTCAAATCCATCAATGTCAAGGCGGCGTACCAGACCAATGAGCCTTTTATTTTGGCAAATCAAGCAACACAGATATTTTTCTTGGAAGACACATTTGCACATAGCGATGACTAGAGAGTATTGCAAAGGTTTGAGCAGAGGAATTCGTTTAATGAAGTTGCACAACAAGACGATGCTTACACTGCTCCTAATGTACAAGATAACACAGATGTTCCTAATATCTTTGAGAACCATCACGCCAATGACGCCGAGGAAAAGATTGCTTATCGTGTTGTGGACATACAAGAGTTGATCAAGAAGAAGCCAACGTTCGAGGACGTTGAGGACGAAGAAGAAGATCACACCATGGGGAATTACGATTCAGACTAATACACATGGCGAAGATGTTGACGCTGCTGCTGCAGAAGATGATTACATTGCTTTTGTCGTATTTGCCTGTCAGAAGATGTTTTTTATCTACTATGTGAAATTGTGTTTGCTATGACAACTGAAACCTGATGAACATGTTGTTTAGTATTTTGCTGTGAGAACATCACTTGTTATGTATGCTGATTTGTGTTTGGTGGTTGTATGACAACTAAAACATGATGACATTGTTGTTTAGTTGTACTCATATTTGGCTGTGAAACTTGAATTTGATGACATAGTTTGTTGTTGGACTACAATTTGCTCGACGTCTTCGAATGAGAACAAAGCTGACCTGACAGGGCCTCTGCTATTTATTTATTTATATGAGCAAAAGGGGATACCCCCTGATTTCCGTCAATACAAATCATTAGATGTTCACAACACTACGCCTAGCCTGCTACACAGGTTTCATTCATTACTAGTTTCAGCAAAGTGCTCATGGCGTAGCCACTGAATACATCACGAGTGCTACATACACTGCAAATAAAGAGACAATCATCCTACAGAGCACATCGATTTTGTTGGGTAACGTAGTAATTTCAAAAAATTCCTACGCACACGCAAGATCATGGTGATGCATAGCAACGAGAGGGGAGAGTGTTGTCTACGTACCCTCATAGACCGGAAGCGGAAGCGTTAGCACAACGCGGTTGATGTAGTCGTACGTCTTCACGGCCCGACCGATCAAGCACCGAAACTACGGCACATCCGAGTTCTAGCACACGTTCAGCTCGATGACGATCCCCGGACTCTGATCCAGCAAAGTGTCGGGGAATAGTTCCGTCAGCACGACGGCGTGGTGATGATCTTGATGTTCTACCGTCACAAGGCTTCGCCTAAGCACCGCTACAATATTATCGAGGATTATGGTGGAGGGGGGCACCGCACACGGCTAAGAGAACGATCACGAAGATCAACTTGTGTGTCTAGAGGTGCCCCCCTGCCCCCGTTTATAAAGGAGCAAGGGGGAGAGGCCGGCCGGCCCTTGGGGAGCGCCAAGGAGGGGGGAGTCCTCCTCCTAGTAGGAGTAGGACTCCCCTTTCCTAGTCCAACTAGCAAGAGAGAAGGGGGAAGGAAAGAGAGGGAGAGGGAGAGGGAAAGAGGGGCCGCGCCCCCTCCCCTAGTCCAATTCGGACTCCCCATGGGAGGGGGTGCGCCACCTCCTGGGCTGCTGCCCTCTCTCTCCCCTCAGGCCCACTAAGGCCCAATACTTCCCCGGGGGTTCCGGTAACCCTTCCGGCACTCCGGTTTTCTCCGAAATCACCCGAAGCACTTCCGGTGTCTGAATATAGCCGTCCAATATATCGATCTTTATGTCTCGACCATTTCGAGACTCATCGTCATGTCCGTGATCATATCCGGGACTCCAAACAACCTTCGGTACATCAAAATATATAAACTCATGATGAAACTGTCATCGTAACGTTAAGCGTGCGGACCCTACGGGTTCGAGAACAATGTAGACATGACCGAGACACGTCTCCGGTCAATAACCAATAGCGGAACCTGGATGCTCATATTGGCTCCTACATATTCTACGAAGATCTTTATCGGTCAGACCGCATAACAACATACGTTGTTCCCTTTGTCATCAGTATGTTACTTGCCCGAGATTCGATCGTCGGTATCTCAATACCTAGTTCAATCTCGTTATCGGCAAGTCTCTTTACTCGTTCCGTAATACATCATCTCGCAACTAACTCATTAGTTGCATTGCTTGCAAGGCTTAGGTGATGTGCATTACCAAGAGGGCCCAGAGATACCTTTCCGACAATCGGAGTGACAAATCCTAATCTTGAAATACGCCAACCCAACATGTACCTTTGGAGACACCTGTGGAGCACCTTTATAATCACCCAGTTATGTTGTGATGTTTGGTAGCACACAAAGTGTTCCTCCGGCAAACGGGAGTTGCATAATCTCATAGTCACAGGAACATGTATAAGTCATGAAGAAAGCAATAGCAACATACTAAACGATCGGGTGCTAAGCTAATGGAATGGGTCATGTCAATCACATCATTCTCCTAATGATGTGATCCCGTTAATCAAATGACAATACATGTCTATGGTTAGGAAACATAACCATCTTTGATTAACGAGCTAGTCAAGTAGAGGCATACTAGTGACGTTTAGTTTGTCTATGTATTCACACAAGTATTATGTTTCTGGTTAATACAATTCTAGCATGAATAATAAACATTTATCATGATATAAGGAAATAAATAATAACTTTATTATTGCCTCTAGGGCATATTTCCTTCGGATTTTGCCCATTATCTTCACAAGCTCTTTCATCTCCTCATTGCTGTCAAGGTCGTTCAGCAGCTGTTGCTTGGCCATGATCAGAGGAACTGCGTCTTTAAGCTTCTGCTCTGCATCTTCCTCTTTTGCCGTTCCTTCAGTTACTTGTCCAACACCCCAACCTGCTGGTATTGGGATTCCTCGGCTAACCAAATAATCAGCGTAGTTGCATTCCCCCATATCAGCAACTTCCCAGAAATACAAATCACACTAATCTTCCCTTTTCTGCATGAATCAAATTGGTAGATCATCAACCAAACTATTAAAAAAATCAGCAACTGAAAGCAGCAAAACAACACTTAAACATATTATTACCCCATGATTCGGGCATTTGTAGAAGACTCGACCAGGGTTGCGGATTGTGGTTGAGACGCAACGGATGACTCTGTGTGATTTGCAGCAGTGGCACCACACCAACGGCAGCGGGTTGCAATGAGCAATTGGTTGCGGTGCGCGTGCCAGCGAGGGTGTGATGAGACCCACAGGCGATGGTATGGGTTGTGACTTGGTGCATATCTGGTTGTTGCCTACTGAAGAGCAGGTGGACGAGCAGCCAGCGGACATGGTTGCTACGGCCAGAGCTTCTGATGCTAGGAAGAGTAAGTAGAGAAGAGGAGAAGCGAACGTTGGATATGTCAGTTTCATTACTTGCAGAGTAGCATAGCACCATATATAGTCATAGTCTAGGTTTGGATTCGAACCAGCTACAGGAGCACGTCTTTCTTTTTTCTAAAACTCGGCAACGTCTCATTACTCGTACACTAGCTTGTTCTATACGCCTTCCCAAGTCTTTGATTTTCTTTCCCTTTTTTTGCGAGGAAGGAAGGAGGACAAAATTGAGAGTTCCTGGGACTCGAACCCAAGACCTCTCGGTTGAAAACCAAGGGTGCTAGTCACTTATGTGCGAACGTTCCTTGTGAGGAGGACGGCAGACGAACGCATTTTCCTCGCAGTTTTCTTCCTATATATAAAAAATTATGCTACTTGGTGTCCACTTAGTCAACAAAACAATTGTGCCAAGCTTGACCGTTGGATTGACATTCAACGTCTGTCGCGTTTCTTCAGTCTCTTCTTGCTCGAGCCGCCAAAGCCAAACTAGCGTCGCCGGGACCGCCTGCTCCCGCCTCCCACGGCTGGCTGTGATCTGCCCCGGCTCCTGTTTGTTCCCGTCCGAGGCCTCACCATCGTCCTCCGCCTTGGTTCGCTCACCGCGGCGCCGCCCTCCGGTGTTGTCAACATGGTCAACAACCGAGAGGAATGAGGAGATGACTGTACATGGTGAGGATGACAGTAGGGACCCAGCAGCGTGCGCAATAATTTTGTTTTTTCGGGACAGAGAAGGGTATCAACTAGGTTGTGCGGGACCCGTGGCCTGTCTAGCCCAGGCTTTTATTTCATATGTTTAGCACATGACCAGCCCAGTTTGTTTTTTTCCTTTCTGAAAATTGCTAGCCAGCTATTTTTTTGTAGAATAACCAATGTAGGCCTACTTGCTTTTCTACGCCCTGCTGGGCTGGAAATCTTTCAAGACGAGGAGGGATGCATTTTGCCCAGAAAATGGGCTATAAGTAATAAGAAATGGGCTATAAGTAATAATAAATGGGCTGTAAAATGAAAAAATACAGCAAACAGACAATTAGTTCCAAAATACTGTTTTCTTTCGGATTTTGATATTTTAAATTTCATTGTTTTTGTGCGGGTAAAATTTCATTGAATTTAAATTAAGGTATATTTAGATTTAAAATTAATTTGAATCTGGCTAGAAATTTCGGGCTATATGCTGTTTGGGCCAGATTTGGAGGCTGACTTGTGGGTCTACTAGGTTGACGTGTACTTTGGCTTTGTTAACTTAGTCCACAAACGATTCTAGCAGTAGTGACCATTGGATGTTAATCCAACGGCCGTGCTGCTTCTTCAATATCTGATCTTCTTGCTCCAGCCGCCCAAACCAGCGTCGGTGGGACTGCCTGCTCCCGCCTCCCATGGCCGGCTGTGCTGCCGCACAGGCCGCACCGCCCCACCCTACTTCATTGCTGGCTAGGCCATTCCTCTACTCACCCACACCTCATGTTATTTTCCGGCGACGGTAGCCGGACCAGTAAACCCTCGTACTCCCCACCACGTGGGCAACCATTGCCGAGTCTTCCCTGGCTCCGTGTCGTTCCCTTCCTAGGCCTCGCCGTCGTCCACCGCCATGGTGCTCTCGGCGCGGCCTGGTCAACTTGGTCAACGAACGACATCCATCGGCCATGGACTGTACGCGCAAAATAATGATTCCTCCACCTGACAGTTGGGACCCATCGGAAGGGCCTCTGTATTTCGTGAAAAAAACGTTCCCCTCGCTGACATGTCGGACCCACCAGCTATATCTTTGCACGCAAGGAAGTGCCTCCTTATTACGCACACAAAAATGAATACCCCCTGCTAGCTGGGACCCACCATAGTGGGAGGATGACTTGTGGGCCAACAAAGTTGACGGGGACGGAGGACTTTGTCAACTTAGTCAATATGAATGATTCTAGCTCCAGTGACCGTACGATGTCCATCCAACGGCCATAGTGCTTATTCAACCTCTGGTCTTCTTGCTCCAGCCGCCCAAAGCAGCGCCGGTCGTGCTGCATGCTCCTGCCTCCCATGGCCGGCTGTGCTGCCGCGGAGGCCTCACCGCCCCTACTATTCCCACCGCTGGCCAGGCCCTGCGGCGACGGCAGCCTCACACCACAGCCGAACCAGTGAACCCTCGTACTCCTCTCCGCGCGGGCTTCCACTGCCGCGTCTTCCCCGGCTCCGCGTCATCCCCTTCCTAGGCCTCGCCGTCGTCCACCGCCGTGGTGCTCTCCGTGCGGCGTGGTCAATGTGGTCAAGGAATGACTTCCATCGGAAGAGTACTGTACGTGGAGAGGCTGACAGCTGGGTCCACAGCCACAACCCAGTTTTTTTGTGATTTGCCAAGTAAGTCGCTTTGTCAGGCCTGTTGGGCTGCAAATCTTTCAAGACGAGGAGAGCTTTCATTCGGCTGGCCGAGAAAATGGCCCGTCAGTAATGAGAAATGGGTTGTACATTTTTAAAACACATCAAACCGGCAATTAGTTTCAAATATCTTTTTTTCATTTCAAGATTTTAAATTACATTAATTTTTATGCGTGGATAATTTGTTGGATTTTATATTGATATACATTTATTTTTAAAATCAGTTTGAATGTGAGTCGAAATTTCGGGATTAAAAACTGTTTGGACCGCACCAAAATATGCAAAATTTCGTATAATTTTTTAACCGTGGCCACAATTTGGGCTGTAATGCTAACAAAAAGAATACGGTCTCCAAAAAAACCTTAAGAATTAGCAAATGGGATGAAAATTATTAGAAATAATGGCAGATGGGTTGTATGCTGTTTTCCACAGATTTGAGGCTTTCCTAAAAAAGGCTGACGCACAAGCAGTGACTGTTGAATGTCCATCCAACGGCCGTCGTGCTTCTTCAATCTCTGCTCTTCCTGCTCCAGCCGCTCAAACAAGCGCCGGCGGGACTGCCTACTCCCTCCTCCCCGTGGCCGGCTGTGCTGCAGCGCAGGCCTCACCGCCCCACCATACTCCCATCGCTGGCCTAGCCATCCCTCTACTCACCCACACCTGCTGTTATTCTCCGGCGACGGCAGGCGAACCAGTAAACCCTCGTACAGTCGTACTCCCCTCCGCGTGGGAAACAACTGCCGAGTCTTCCCTGCCTCCGTGTCGTTCCCTTCCTAGGCCTCGCCGTCGTCCACTGCCCTGGTGCTCTCGGCGCGGCTGGTCAACGTGGTCAATGACCGACATGCATCTGAAGTGGACTATACATGGAGAGGCCGACAGCTGGGTCCACGGCCACACGCAAGGAAACGCCTCCTTATTACGCGCAAAATAATGATTCCTCCACCTGACATCAGGGACCCACCGAAAGGGCCTCTGTATTTCATGAAAAAACGTTACCGCCGCTGACAGCTCGGACCCACCAGCTATATCTTCGCACGCAAGGAAGTGCCTCCTTATTACGCACAAAAAAATGAATACTCCCCATGTTAGCTGGGACCCAGTATAGTGGCAGGCTGACTTGTGGACCTACTAAGTTGACGGGGACGGAGGGCTTTGTCAACTTAGTCAATATGCACGATTCTAGCTCCAGTGACCATACAATGTCCATCCAACGGCCGTAGTACTTCTTCAACCTCTGGTCTTCTTGCTCCAGCCGCCCAAACCAGCGCCGGTCGTGCCTCGTGCTCCTGCCTCCCGTGGCCGACTGCGATGCGGCGGAGGCCTCACCGCACCCTACTACTCCCACCGCTGGCCAGGCCATCCCTCTACTCACCCACACCCCTTGTTACTCTGCGGCGACGGCAGCCTCACACCGCAGCGAACCAGTGCCCTCGTACTCCTCTACGCGTGGGCATCCACTGCCGCGTGTTCCCCGGCTCCGCGTCGTCCCCTTCCTAGGCCTCACCGTCGTCCACCGCCCTGGTGCTCTCGGCGCGGCGTGTTCAACGTGGTCAAGGAACGGCTTCCATCGGACATGGACTGTACGTGGAGAGGCTGACAGCTCGGTCCACGGCCGCAGTAAGGAAGTGTCTCCTTATTACGTGCAAAATAATTATTCCTCCACCTGACAGCGGGGACCCACCGTACGGGCCACCGTATTTCGCCCCCTGACTGCTAGGACCCACCAGCTACATCTTCGCACGCAAGGAAGTGCCTGACAGTCGGGACCCACCTGGTGGAAGCGTACGTAGCATTGTCATTCTGGTCGCTAACGTGTACGTACATATATACTGGTGGATGTAGACGCGCACACGTGTCGTAGTAGAGGCGGCCAGGGTGCAAGAAAGAAAATACGGCCACGTATGTGTACATATGGGCGGGGTCTCGAACGCCTACTCGCGCATACGTACGGGGAGGGCTCGTTGACATGGCTGGGTCGGAACGGAGAAACAGCATCGTCGTCGTGTTCATGGGGAGGCAACGGAATGCTCGTGTTCATGGGGAGGCAACGGAATGCATTGTGTTCATCGGGAGGAAACGGAACGCGTGGGAGCCAACCGGCTGGGTCAGAACGGAATGCGTGGTCATGTTCATCGGGAGGGCTTGGACAGAACATGCGATGGAAACGAGGCCTGGCGTACCGCTCAACAGAGGAAACGGATCTCCTATGTTCGGAACGGGGTCCTGTTGATCGGGAGGGGTCTGGCGTACCGCAAAACGGAGGAAACGGACCTCCTACGATCGAAACAGGGGTCCTGTTGATCGGGAGGGGTGTGGCGTACCGCAAAACGGACGAAACGGACTTGTGTTGGAGCGCTACGGTCGAAACGGGGGTCTTGTTCATCGGAAGGGGTGTGGCGTACCGCAAAACGGGGCTCCACGGGATACTGTTCATCTCCACCGTCGACCCCCTCCAGCCTCCACGAGCTACTGTTCATCCACCGTCGACCTCCTCCAGCCTCCACCTGCGACTGTTCATCCACGTGCTCCTGTTCATCCAGCCTCCACCGCGCGCTACTCCACTGGCTACTATTCAACCAGCCCTCTCCACGGGCTCCTGCTCAACCACCCCTCCACGGGCTACTGTTCATCCTGCCCTCCACCGTCTACTGTTCATCCTACCCTCGACGGGGTGGTCCTGTTCATCCAGCCCTCCACGGGGTCCTGTTCATCCAGCCCCAACCGGCTCGATCGATCGGGGTCCTGTTCATCCAGAGGCAACACCACGGGGTCCTATTCATCCCCCCCCACCGGGAACTGTTCATCCAACCCCCCCCCCCCCCCCCCCCGCAACACTCACTGTTCATCCATAGGTAGCATCGATCGGCTTGAGTTAGCAGCAGTAGCGAAGGGATCGCTCGATCGGGTTCAGTTAACAGCCATCAATCGATCGCTAGGGTTCAGTAACGCATAGCCTGTAGTGCAATCGCTCGGGTTCAGTTAGAGCCCAACGCCTCGCTCGGAGCCAACGCCTCGCACACACGTGCGTACGTGTATGAGAGAAACGCGCATCGCTCGGTTCCCGACCTCCCACCGTAACCGGGAACTCCCCGAAATTTTCCTCGCCCTCGCTTCTACCACGGTTTTTTCCGTCATGGATGGCCCAAAGAATGTCATGCAGCTGCATCTCCGGCCCGCCCAGGACGAAAAGCCTATTTTCTGTGATGATTTTTTGTCATAGAAGTAGGAGCCCACCACATCTATGATGATACCGGGTTTTGTCACAATTATCGTCATAGAAGTGTCATATGCATGACAGAAAAAAAATTCGTTCGGCCCAAAATGTCACGGATGTGTCTTTTTTTGTAGTGAGTAGACGGGCATCATAGCCGTAGAGAACGGCTTCGAGGCCACGCCATCCGTTGGTAGCATATGGCACATATATGGACCAAAGAGCTTAACATGGGGCACTCAGCCCATTCCCTGCTATGATTTCATGGTGGCCGCATAAGATCTTGAAATTTCGAGGTTACAACCATAGAAATGCGGTAAATGGCCCGAATATGCGAGGGGGGGGGGGCGAGAAAGGTGACGCAATTACCTACCCCCATTATTGAAGTTTGTTTTTTCTAGAAAGAAACAATTTTTTATAAATAAGGAATTTTCAGCACTTACTAATAATGATTTTATAATTTCACATTGTAAGGTGCATTTTTTTCTCTAAAACAAAGGTGTTGTAAACGCACAAAACTCCTCCTTGGGCCTCTCACCATCACCTTCACGTTGAACTTACCCAAAATGGATTTCCCTCTTTTTTTACGATTTTCCTGTGTTTTTGTTTTTTAGACAAAAGGATTTTGCTTTGTGTTTTTTTATTAGTAACATAGGGTTTTACTTTGTGACTGGTAAGCGGCCTGTGGGCCTGTTTGGTTGTTTCTTTACGAACTGGACCCACGGGCCATTATTTTTTGTGCTTGACACGGATAGGGTCCATGTCATCACCCCCATCGCCCACACGCCCCCGCCCCCCTCACCCCCACCCTCCCCATAAACCACCCCGCCGCGACCCCGCCGCCTACTCGCCTGGCCGCTCTCGACGGTTGGAGCAGAAGAGCGTGGAGTGAGATTGGGAGGCCGCCAGCAAGCACCTAGCGACTACCGGCGACTAGGTGAAGTGAGAAACCCTAACTTGTAATCTCCGACTTCTTTGTTCCTTGTTGTGTTGCCGTTTCGGGAGTTGGATATGGTTTTCAAAGTCAGAGATGAGATAGTTAGGATTTTTAAATCGGGGGTTAGGTGGAAGGCGATGCAGAGATTGAAGGAAGTTTTCTACATCGGTGGCTAGCTGGGTATTTTTTTCTAGGGTTTCGGTATTCCAGGGTTTTCATAACAATGAACAAGTGCAGATGCGTAACACAATAGCAGCAAATTTCAGCAAACAGTCCTTTAAAAACTTTAAAAAATATTGGCCTTGTGCAGTGGCGAATCTAGGAAGAAACCAGAGGGTGGGCTCAAAACTTATAAGCTGGGCTAGTGGATTAAATTCCTTTTTAGGTGTAGCGACCAGATCTCAAACGGTCCAATCGCTGTGCTCCGGTGTCATCCCTGGATCAGTAATGCTGACACCACACAGTACTTGAAGGATTTATAACAGAGTAGCAATCACACACTTATTACATCGAGTGTCTCAAAAGAGATCTTATTACAATAAATATGGCTTAAGGCCATCTAATAACGATAACAGCGGAAGGCTTGGAAGATAAGTGAGTACATCAACTCCAACGGCATCACTGAGTATAGAACAACGACCTAAAAGCACCTTACTTGTCGTCCGAAAAGTCTGCAACATGAACGTTGCAGCCCGAAACGGGTCAACACATGGAATATGCTGGCAATGTAACACATAGATAGCAATGAAAGGATAAAACTATACTACATGCATATTTGACTGGTGGAAAGCTCTATGGTTACAGTTTTGCGTAAAGCCAATTTTTCCCTACTGCAAAGGAATACATTTTAAGTAACTATCATGGTGGTTGTTGAACATTGAGAATGGTTGACAGCATTCTCAATCCCAATTAATAACATCATTAAAACCCAACAAAATTAATTAGAGTAACATGATGAGATTCACATGATAATTCAAGTACTAGATACTCAAGATGTCCATAACCGGGGACACGGCTAACCATGATTAGTTTATACACTCTGCAGAGGTTTGCGCACTTTTCCCCACAAGACTCGATCTTCTCCGTTGGAATTCTTGCACTACATGATGTTTGAGAAACGGATGACCGAGACATAGTCTTTCAGAAGCGCTTGCACCTAACGAACGGGTAGACCGTACCAACCTACATCCCCTACATCTGCTAGTCTACCACTGTAAGAGTTCGCACGACTTAGTCAACTATGCTAGAGCCCATAGTAGCTTGTGGCTGCACACGGAAGTTTCTAGTATGAAATAATCTCATGATCCATTTGAGCCTGGGTGGCGGTCCAAAAAGAAAAACAGGCAATCGCTGGAATACCCAGGTGCCTCAATCCACCCAGATGTGTGTTTCAGTTGCCACCTTAGATAAACCATTAATTTAACAATCTCACATCTGTCATGGATACACTCACCCAATCCACGTCTACTAGCATAGCATGGCATAATAAGCAAATGTAGAAGTAACTCCCAAATGTTTGAATATAAAACAGGTAATAGGTGCTACCTCATCTACTTCCCAAACCCACAATTTAATTAGATCCTAATCATGCAATGTGTGAGGGTTGATCTAATGCAATAAAAACTGGGTAGTAGGAAGTATGATCAAAGTGTTACTTGCCTTGCTGATGATCCGCAAAACCTAGCGATTCGAAGTAGCAAGCGGCGCACTCCGGGTACTCTATCGTAAACAAACAAGCATACAATAAGTACTCGACTAATGCACAGGTAAAACTCAAATAAGAGATCTGACCAGAAAGTTCAACTTAAGAACTCCGGTTGGCAAAAAGAATCAAATCGAACGAAGCGACGAAAGACAAACGGCAAAAGAAACAGGCTTCATTTACTATTCTTGATCTAGGTCAAATTTTACAAAGGCAAAAACTTGTTTGAGTTGGTTAAACAGAAAGAGGGTTTCGAGACGAAACTCCAGGCGCTTGAATCGCCTGATTCCGATAAACGAGCGAAAAGTTATACTAAAATGAAAATCGGATCAGAAATCGCGATCAGAACAATCGCAGATTTAATCCGAGAAAAAGAAAACGATGAACAGATTAACGAACGAACGTTCGTTATCTGGATCTAAACGATGAACGCGTTCGTTAAAACGAACGAATGAGCGAAAGCTCGCTAATTAACTAAACCGAGAAAAAAACTGATCTATCTAAAAAATGAATCTAAAAAAACCGAAAAAACCGGTGAAAACCAACGGTTTTCTAAAAAAACGGCGGGCGGTTCGACCTCGTCGATGGCGAGCTCCGGCGGCGGCGGGCGGCGGCCGCGGCCGTGGGGCGCGGGCGGCTAGGGTTTGCGGGGCGCGGCGGCTTGGGCTAGAGGCGGCCCGGGTGCTCGCTATATAAAGCCTCCCCCCCCCCCCCCGAGGAGTCCGGGCCGGATACGGCCCGTAGGTCGGTTCGCGTTTTTTTAAATAATTACGCTCAGAAAAAAACAAAAGGAATACTAAACGGACTCCAAAAATCCCGAAATAATTTTTTCCCAGCTTCTAAAATCAAGCCGCATAGGATTAACATTTATTTGGGGCCTAAATGCAATTTTTAAAAACGCACATTTCTCCTAAATTCAAATAAAATAGCAAATAAAACCGAAATAAAATCTTATTTGATTTTATAATTAAATCCTCAATATTTCTTTATTTTGAGAAAGTCATTTTATTCCCTCTCTCATATTTTTATGATAGAAATAATTGAAGATAAAATAAATCAAATCAAATGATCCTATTTTCAAAATTTGAGGAAAACTCAAATATGAAAATAACGAAATCACCAACTCTCTCCGAGGGTCCTTGAGTTGCGTGAAATTTCTAGATCAACCAAAATGCAATAGAATATGATATGCAATGATGATCTAGTGTATAACATTCCAAATTGAAAATTTGGGATGTTACAAACCTACCCCCTTTAAGATGAATCTCGCCCTCGAGATTCGGGTTGGCTAGAAAATAGGTGAGGGTGGTCTTTCAGCAATTCTTCCTCTCGTTCCCAGGTGGCTTCATCCTCCATGTGGTGGCTCCACTGAACTTTGCAAAACCTAATAACCTTGCTGCGGGTGACTCGGCTGGCATACTCAAGAATCTTAACTGGTTTCTCCTCATAGGTCAAATCACTGTCCAACTGAATCGCTTCCAGCGGCACTGTATCTCTCAGCGGTATATCAGCCATCTCCACGTGGCACTTATTCAATTGGGAAACGTGGAACACGTCGTGAACTCCTGACAATCCTTCGGGCAATTCCAACTTATAAGCTACTTCTCCCATACGCTCCAAAACCTTGTATGGTCCTACAAAATGTGGCGCTAACTTTCCCTTAACTCCAAAGCGCTTAACTCCTCAAAGTGGAGATACTCGAAGATAAACTCTGTCTCCTACTTCGTAATCTATCTCCTTGCGTTTAGAATCTGCATAGCTCTTTTGCCTGGACTGGGCTACCTTGAGCCTATCACGAATCAATTTCATTTTCTGTTCAGACTCCTTAATCAGATCCGGTCCAAACAACTGGCGGTCTCCAACTTCATCCCACGACAATGGGGTCCTACACCTCCTTCCGTACAAAGCTTCGAAAGGGGCCATCTTCAAACTGGATTGATAACTGTTATTGTAAGAGAACTCTGCATACGGCAAATTATCGTCCCAACTAGATCCATAA
Organism: Triticum aestivum; assembly: GCF_018294505.1. Taxonomy (NCBI): domain Eukaryota; kingdom Viridiplantae; phylum Streptophyta; class Magnoliopsida; order Poales; family Poaceae; genus Triticum; species Triticum aestivum. The sequence continues at coordinate 272,055,930 of NC_057812.1, forward strand.
TCTAGCGCATAAGCTCTCAGCATATCCTCCAAAATCTGATTGACTCTCTCGGTCTGTCCATCTGTCTGTGGATGGAAAGTTGTACTGAACTCTAGCCTGGTACCCAAGGTTTCATGCAACTGATTCCAGAATTTTGAGGTAAACTGGGTTCCTTATCTGATACAATGCTCCTTGGAACTCCATGCAGACATACGATCCTGGTCATGTATATCTTTGCCAACTTGGCACTAGTATAGGTAGTCTTCACTGGAATGAAATGAGCTACCTTTGTCAAACGATCGACTACAGCCCAAATCGAGTCATAGCCTGAACGAGTTCTGGGCAATCCTGTAATAAAATCCATGCCTAACTTATCCCACTTCCATTCGGGTATCGGCAATGGCTGTAGTAATCCGGCTGGCTTCTGATGCTCTGCTTTTACTCTCTGACATACATCACAAACTGCTACATACTCCGCAATATCCTTCTTCATTCCAGTCCACCAGAAAATATCCTTCAAATCCAGATACATCTTGGTATTTCCTGGGTGAATCGAATATGGTGAATCATGGGCCTCTTGCAGAATCAACTTCCTGATCTCCGGGTCATTGGGCACATAAACACATTCTTCAAACCATAAGGTATCGTGCTCATCCTCATGAAATCATTTAGCTTTTCCTTTGCTCATTTTCTCCTTAATAGAAACGATCTCCTTGTCAGTCCTTTGAGCTTCTCTTATTTTATCCATCAAAGTAGACTGAATCTCCAATGATGCTACATAGCCTCTCGGAACTATCTCCAAACATAGCTCACAAAGATTCTTGGCTAACTCTCTTGGTAAATCTCCCGTCATTAAGGTGTTGACATGGCTTTTACGACTCAGCGCGTCGGCTACTACGTTAGCCTTTCCGGGGTGATAATGCAATCTCATATCATAATCCTTGATGAGCTCCAACCATCTCCTCTGCCTGAGATTTAACACCTTCTGCGTGAAAATGTACTTCAGGCTCTTGTGATCTGTGTACACCTCACAATGATTTCCAATGAGAAAATGTCTCCAAGTCTTCAACGCGTGCACTACGGCTACTAACTCCAAATCATGAATAGCATAATTCAACTCATGAGGCTTAAGCTGTCATGAGGCATATGAAACAACTCTTCCTTCCTGCATAAGCACTGCTCCAAGTCCTCGACGTGAAGCGTCGCCATACACCTCATAATCCTTGGTCTGATCTGGCAAAATCAACACTGGTGATGTAACCAGACGTTTCTTCAACTCCTGGAAACTGGCCTCACACTCTTCAGTCCATTTGAACTTGGTATCCTTCTTCAACAACTCCGGCATAGGCTTCGCAATCTTCGAGAAATTTTCAATGAATCTCCGGTAGTATCCTGCAAGTCCAAGAAAACTCTGGATCTCTCCAACTATTGTTGGGGCTTCCCAATTTGTCATAGTGTCAACCTTGGTGGGATCCACTACTATACCTTCTCCGGATATAACGTGTCCGAGAAATCCAACTTCTTTCAACCAAAATTCACATTTGCTAAACTTGGCATATAACTGATGTTCTCTAAGCTTTCCAAGTACCAAACGCAAATGCTCCTTATGCTCCTCTTCATTCTTCGAGTAAACTAGGATATCATCAATGAACACTACGATGAACTTATCCAAAAACTCCATACACACTTTGTTCACCATGTTCATAAAATATGCAGGTGCGTTAGTCAGACCAAATGACATAACGGTATACTCGTACAGCCCATACCTGGTGGTAAAAGCTGTCTTAGGTATATCCTGTTCTCGAATCTTCAACTGATGGTCTCCTGATCGTAGATCGATCTTGGAAAATACCTTAGCTCCTTGCAATCGATCAAACAGATCATTGGTCATCGGTAGTGGGTACTTGTTCTTGATGGTTACTTTATTTAATCCTCGATAATCAACAACCATCCTTAATGATGCATCCTTCTTCTCCACTAGAAGTATCGGCGATCCCCAAGGTGAAGAACTTGGGCGAATATATCCCTTATCAAGTAACTCCTTAATTTTATTCTTAATCTCCTCCAAATCCTTTGCGAGCATCCTGTATGGTCTCTTAGATATTGGCCCTGTGCCTGGCAAAAGCTCAATCAAAAACTCAATATCTCTATCTGGCGGCATGCCTGGCAACTCTTCTGGAAATACATCAGGAAAATCCTTCACTACTGGTACTTCCTCCTGCACAACTCCTATTAGGGAATTTACTTGATTCCTTTTAGGCACATGCCAGGATACATACTTGATCCTTCTTCCTTCTGGCGTTGTAAGCAAAATTGACTTACTGGCGCATTCAACATTCCCTTCATACTTCGATAACCAATCCATGCCTAATATCACATCCAATCCTTGAGATTCCAATACTATTAGGTCTGAGGCAAATACGTAATTACCAATCCTCAATGGTAACCGATCACACCATAGACTAGCCATATATTCTACTCCAGGTGAGCTTACTAACATGGGTGACCTAAGGGCTTGGGTTGGCAATTCATACTTATCCACAAATCCCCTTGAGATGTATGAATGCAATGCACCAGTATTAAAAAGAACGAGTGTAGTAAATGACTGAACCAAAAACTTACCGATTACTGCATCGGGCTGCTCTTCAACCTCCTCCATGTTAACGTGGTTCACCTGTCTCCTGTTGAAAGGGTTCGGCTTCTTCCCAGAGCTTCCATTGCCATTTCCATTCTGGGCTTCAGGACATTCATTGGCATAATGTCCGATCTTCTGGCACTTAAAACAGGTGACTTGGCTCAGGTCTCTCTTGGCTGGGGTTGATGGGTTGGTACGGTTCTGGCCGTTGCTTCCTCCATTCCCATTACCATTCTTGGGGCCATTATGATTGTGCGAGATACCTCCTCCATCCCGGTCTAGGGGTAAAACGTGGCTTCTGCTGAGCTCCTGGGTTGTACTTCCCTTGTCCATACTTCCTCTTGCGATTCTCAATCTGCTGCTACTTCCCTTCAATCATAAGAGCATGATCTACCAACTCCTGGTAGTTGTTGAAGGTTGCTACCATCAACTACATGCTCAACTCATCATTCAGTCCTTCCAGAAACTTCTCCTGCTTAGCTACATCCGTAGCAACGTCATCTGGGGCATAACGTGCTAGCTTACTAAAGTCCTCCACATACTGGCCAACTGTCCGTCCTCCTTGGCGCAAGCTACGAAACTCACGCTTCTTCATGGCCATAGCTCCTGCTGAAACATGGGAAGTACGGAAAGCCTGCTGAAACTGGTCTCATGTGATAGTATCGATAGGGAAAGTGGCTGTGAAATTCTCCCACCATGATGATGCGGGTCCGTCAAGCTGATGTGCGGCAAACTTCACCTTTTCTGCATCTGTGCATCCTGTCGTGGTCAACTCCCTTGCTGTCTTGCGGAGCCAATCATCTGCTACTATCGGCTCAGTGCTACTGGAAAACACCAGCGGATTCAGCCTAAGAAAACGGGCTAAGTGGTCAACAGGTGGTGGTGGTGGTGGTGGGTTGTTGTTGTTGTTCCCCTGATTCTGATTCTGGACTAGCAACTGCATCAATGTGTTCTGCTGCTGGATCAACTAAGTGAGTCGGTGGGAAGGTAAATCTGGGGTCACGTCTCGGAGGCATCTGAGGGTTTAGAAAATATGAGATTTAAGAATAGAAGGGGTCTAGAGAGAAAACACTACCCATATGCACATGAGGCAAAAGCAAACAATTCACTTCATTCAATCAAACAAGGGCATACAATCGATCTAACTATCGCAAAAGTGCTCGGACTACTATATTTACATGGGGGACTACTACTACTGATGAGGTGGTCTACTAGAAATATTCTTCGGTTGCAGACTCCATGATATCTGCTCCAGCTTCATCAACATAGTCATCATCGCTATCATTTGGATCCGAGTCGGTGTCGTCGATGATGATGTAATCTTCCGGGTGAATCTCTTTGGGTTCTTCGTCTTCCTCTACTGGTGTAGGGACTCCCATAATATTCTGATCTTCTTGATCAAGTCGTCATTCTTCTCCACTAGTACTTCGATTTCCTCTTCATAATCTTCACGTGTAGCCTTGAGTTCTTCCTCCAGTTCCATGATTCTTGTTCTTGCCTACTTCAGATCTATCATGTATGCGCACATCTGATTTTCCTGACGTCGAATGTGCTGGTTTAGCTCCTGGATAAAAGCTGCAATTGATCTATCCTTCCTGGTGCTGATCATCTCCCAGTGCTCATCTCGGCACCCACAAATCTGGTAGATAGTATCCTTGAGATCATTGCGGTAAACTTCTCCAATACGTCCCATGGTGATGTGAGCTGCCATGCTCTTTCCTAGACTCCAGGTTGGTGCATCAAAGGAAAACTCTATGGGCTCATTGACTGGCATGAACATCCTTCCTGGAACTTGAACTTGATTCATCCAGCGCTCCTCTTCAGGTAAAGTGGTGTTGTAGGTTCCAGTGAAGCTTGGTACTCCTATGTCCAGATATCTAGTGACTTCCTTCAAGTGACGTCCAAGGGTGTATCTTCATCTGGTTGCGTGAACTTGTTCCTTGCATCCGTCATCCTAAAAGAGTAGAAAAGATGAGGAGTCAGAATGAGGAGAGTGGGTGGTGATCTAGGGCTTTAGCTTAGTGGTCGTGTCCTACAGTCAGCGTGTGCTCTGATACCATCTTGTAGCGACTAGACCTCAAACGGTCCAATCTCTGTGCTTCGGTGTCATCCCTGGATCAGTAATGCTGACACCACACAGTACTTGAAGGATTTATAACAAAGTAGCAATCACACACTTATTACATCGAGTGTCTCAAAAGAGATCTTATTACAATAAATATGGCTTAAGGCCATCTAATAATGATAACAGCGTAAGGCTTGGAAGATAAGTGAGTCCATCAACTCCAACGGCATCACTGAGTATAGAACCGCGACCTAAAAGCACCTTACTCGTCGTCTGAAAAGTCTGCAACATGAACGTTGCAGCCCGAAACCGGTCAGCACATGGAATATGCTGGGAATGTAACACATAGATAGCAATGAAAGGATAAAACTATACTACATGCATATTTGGCTGGTGGAAAGCTCTATGGTTATAGTTTTGCATAAAGCCAATTTTTCCCTACTGCAAAGGAATACATTTCAATTAACTATCATGGTGGTTGTTGAACATTGAGAATGGTTGACAACATTCTCAATCCCAATTAATAACATCATTAAAACCCAACAAAATTAATTAGAGTAACATGATGAGATTCACATGATAATCCAAGTACTAGATACTCAAGATGTCCATAACCAGGGACACGGCTAACCATGGTTAGTTTATACAGTCTGCAGAGGTTTGCGCACTTTTCCCCACAAGACTCTATCTCCTCCATTGGAATTCTCGCACTACATGATGTTTGAGAAACGGATGACCGAGACATAGTCGTTCAGAAGCGCTTGCACCTTACGAACGGGTAGGCCATACCAACCTACATCCCCTACATCTGCTAGTCTACCACTGTAAGAGTTCGCACGACTTAGTCAACTATTCTAGAGCCCATAGTAGCTTGTGGCTGCACACGGAAGTTTCTAGTATGAAATAATATCATGATCCCTTTGAGCCTGGGTGGCGGTCCAAAAAGAAAAACAGGCAATCGCTGGAATACCCAGGTGCCTCAATCCACCCAGATGTGTGTTTAAGTTGCCACCTTAGATAAACCATTAATTTAACAATCTCACATCTGTCATGGATACACTCAGCCAATCTACGTCTACTAGAATAGCATGGCATAATAAGCAAACATAGAAGTAACTCCCAAAGGTTTGAATATAAAACAGGTAATAGGTGCTACCTCATCTACTTCCCAAACCCACAATTTAATTAGATCCTAATCATGCAATGTGTGAGGGTTGATCTAATGCAATAAAAACTGGGTAGTAGGAAGTATGATCAAAGTGTTACTTGCCTTGCTGATGATCCGCGAAACCTAGCGATTCGAAGTAGCAAGCGTCGCACTCCGGGTACTCTATCGTAAAAAAACAAGCATACAATAAGTACTCGACAAATGCACAGGTAAAACTCAAATAAGAGATCTAACCAGAAAGTTCAACTTAAGAACTCCGGTTGGCAAAAAGAATCAAATCGAACGAAGTGACGAAAGACAAACGGCAAAAGAAATAGGCTTCGTTTACTATTCTGGATCTAGGTCAAATTTTACATAGGCAAAAACTTGTTTGAGTTGGTTAAACGGAAAGAGGGTTTCGAGACGAAACTCCACGCTCTTGAATCGCCTGATTCCGATAAACGAGCGAAAAGTTATACTAAAACGAAAATCGGATTAGAAATCGCGATCAGAACAATCGCGGATTTAATCCGAGAAAAAGAAAATGAAAAACAGATTAATGAACGAACGTTCATTATCTGGATCTAAACGATGAACGTGTTCGTTAAAACGAACGAACGAGCGAACGCTCGCTAATTAACTAAACCGAGAAAAAAACCGATCTATCTAAAAAACGAATCTAAAAAACCCGAAAAAACCGGTGAAAACCAACGGTTTTCAAAAAAACGGCGGGCGGTTCGACCTCGTCGGCGGCGAGCTCCGACGGCGGCGGGCGGCGGCTCCGGCGGCGGGGCGCGGGCGGCTAGGGTTTGCGGGGCGCGGCGGCTTGGGCTGGAGGCAGCCCGGGTGCTCGCTATATAAAGCCTCCCCCCCGGAGGAGTCCAGGCCGGATACGGCCCGTAGGTCGGTTCGCGTTTTTTTTAAATAATTACGCTCAGAAAAAGAACAAAAGGAATACTAAACAGACTCCAAAAATCCTAAAATAAATTTTCCCCGGCTTCTAAAATCAAGCCGCACAGTATGAACATTTATTTGGGGCCTAAATGCAATTTTGAAAAATGCGCATTTTTCATAAATTCAAATAAAATAGCAAATAAAACCAAAATAAAATCTTATTTAATTTTATAATTAAATCCTCAATATTTCTTTATTTTGGGAAAGTCATTTTATTCCCTCTCTCATATTTTTATGATAGAAATAATTGAATATAAAATAAATAAAATCAAATGATTCTATTTTCAAAATTTGACGAAAACTCAAATATGAAAATAACGAAATCCCCAACTCTCTCCGAGGGTCCTTGAGTTGCATGAAATTTCTGGATCAACCAAAATGCAATAAAATATGATATGCAATGATGATCTAGTGTATAACATTCCAAATTGAAAATTTGGGATGTTACATTAGGTCGAAATTAGGTTGGGTTTAGTAAGGCAGCCATTAACCTGTAGTCCTAGATTGCAAGTCAACTAAACATTTCTCAGAATAATATTTACTGCAGTGTTTTTTTTGCAGAATATGAAATTTTGATCCAAATATTTGTATCTTTGTAGGGAAATAACAATAAACTCTTAATTCTGTTGCCCAAATTAGTTCATATTTTAAAGATTATAAATGTGAGGGCGTACAATACATCAGAGTTTTTAGGAATTATTTTAGTCTTTATTTTGTGTGGTTATGTAGTACCAGGAAAAAGTGAAGTAAGTTCATTTTCTCCAACATGACAGACAAGTGGCTAATTGAGTTGGTTACCTTCACGATCCTTCGTCCGTCTAGAACAGATTTTCTTTTCTTTTTCAAGGAACATATTGTTGGATGCGGATGTATGTAGATGGGTTGTATGTTGAAGGTGTGCGTGTGCACATTCGGGTGGGCCGAGTAACAGCAGTAGTAGGATTTATGTTTTCATAGGACTTTTCTCAGAGATTACTGCTCAGTCTTAGACACTACCTCAGTTGTGCTACAGAGGAGGAGGAGCCAATGCCGTGCGTTGACGCTCGGGGTGAGCCCATGCTGCCGGTCGAGGATGAAAAGAAGGACATGTCTGAACAAGCTGTGGTGGGGCGGGCACGCGTTGTGTTGCGGGGTTATGAGGAGTGGAGGGCGAGCCACCCGCTTAGTTCAAGTGTATGATTGTTGATTACTAATGCAGTACCTTTGTTGATTATACTGTATGATTATTGCCTAGTGTGTTTACATGCATAAGCCCTTTTCTTAAATTCTCATCCTTTGCTTTTCTTCATTTTATTTTGTTTACACAGGTGGTGTGCATAACCTGTCGACAGGACTGCAACAGGCCCAATGAAGATGGGTTGACATTTACCATCAGGCTAGATGGGGACACTTCAGCTCTGGTATAAATAATCATGTCAATTTTACTTGTATTGTGTTTGTTCCCCTCTACTTTGAAGATTAACAATATGTAGGAAATAAATAGCAATTAAATTCTACATCTACAGATCGTGCCATGCTACGCAAGGCACCAGTTCAGCGCCATCCCAGACAGTTCATTGCTTTTTCAAGCGAGAGGGAGCCGCATGTACGATTTTGGCGTGTACAAAGGGAATTCAAGGGCGATCATCTATGGTGAAAACTGGTGCAGGTTTGTTGAAGACTTCGACCTGCGAGAAGGCGACCTTGTCTCCTTCGATTTGACTGAAGACATTCCTATGGTGTACTGCTGCAACCTGCCAAGGACATGCGATCAAAACGAAGAGCATAAAGATCCTCTAGAATTAGCTGTCATAACGAAGGTAATTAATCTTATGAAGCAAGAGGAGCGTAACCTACATGACCTTTCGGCGATGAAGAAACGTTATATAGGTGCATTTTTTGTCCACCGCTTCACCAAGTCGAACATAGCAGGAAAGACGATGGTATGTTTTTGGTGTACTAGTATTTTCTATTTTGTATGCAATTTTCTTTGTTTTTTCATGGAGAGAAAGTTTAATGTTATGCTATTGTAGCTGAAACCAGTGAATACACTGATGTGTGTTTTTGCATATCTTTTTGTTTCCCATAACTGAAGATCCTTATGTAATATATGTAGATGTAGCTGAAGATCCTTTTGTTTACTGCTCCTTCACATATTTGATAATTTTTCTTCCTATGACGGTGCATACAGAGATTACTGCTACGTCTTGAGCTTGCGTTGGTTTTCCCCGAAGAGGAAGGGATGATGCAGCAAAGTAGCGTAAGTATTTCCCTCAGTTTTTGAGAACCAAGGTATCAATCCGGTAGGACCCCACGCTCAAGTACCTCGTACCTGCACAAAGCGATAGCTACTCGCAACCAACGCGATTAGGGGTTGTCAAGCCCTTCACGGTCATTTACGAGAGTGAGATCTGATAGATAGAATATTTTTGGTATTTTTGATATAAAGATGCAAAGTAAAAAGTAAAAGCAAAGTAAATAGCAAAATAATATAAAAGTGATGGAGATTGATATGATGAGAATAGACCCGGGGGCCATAGGTTTCACTAGTGGCTTCTCTCAAGAGCATAAGTATTCTACGGTGGGTGAACAAATTACTGTTGAGCAATTGATAGAATTGTGCATAATTATGAGAATATCTAGGCATGATCATGTATATAGGCATCACGTCTGTGACAAGTAGATCGAAACGATTCTGCATCTACTACTATTACTCCACTCATCGACAGCTATCCAGCATGCATCTAGAGTATTAAGTTAAAAATAGAGTAATGCCTTAAGCAAGATGACATGATGTACAGAGATAAATTCATGCAATATGAAATAAACCCATCTTGTTATCCTCGATGGCAACAATACAATACGTGCCTTGCTGCCCCTTCTGTCACTGGGTAAGGACACCGTAAGATCGAACCCAAAGCTAAGCACTTCTCCCATGGCAAGAACTACCAATCTAGTTGGCCAAACCAAACGGATAATTCGAAGAGACTTGCAAAGATAACCAATCATGCATAAAAAATTCAGAGAAGATTCAAATATTATTCATAGATAGACTTGATCATAAACCCACAATTCATCGGTCTCAACAAACACACCGCAAAAAGAAGATTACATCGAATAGATCTCCACAAGAGAGGGGGAGAACTTTGTATTGAGATTCAAAGAGAGAGAAGAAGCCATCTAGCTACTAACTATGGACCCGAAGGTCTGAGGTAAACTACTCACACTTCATCGGAGGGGCTAGGATGATGTGGAAGCCCTCCATGATGACGGCCCTCTTCCGGCGGAGCTCCGGAACAGGCCCCAAGATGGGATCTCGTGGATACAGAAAGTTGCGGCGGTGGAATTAGGGTTTTGGCTCCTGTTCTGGTCGTTTGGGGGTACGTGTGTATATATAGGAGGAAGGAGTACGTCGGTGGAGCACCGAGGGGCCCACGAGGCAGGGGCGCGCCCTAGGGGGGCGCCCCCCACCCTCGTGACCACCTCTTTGATCCCTTGCAGTAGGGTCCAAGTCTCCTGGATCACGTTCGGTGAGAAAATTACGTTTCCGAAGATTTTATTCCGTTTGGACTCCGTTTGATATTCTGTTTATCCGAAACACTGAAATAGGCAAAAAAAACAGCAATTCTGGGCTGGGCCTCCGGTTAATAGGTTAGTCCCAAAAATAATATAAAAGTGGAAAATAAAGCCCAATATAGTCCAAAATAATAGATAATATAGCATGGAGCAATCAAAAATTATAGATACGTTAGAGACATATCAGGCATCCCCAAGCTTAATTCCTGCTCGTCCTCGAGTAGGTAAATGATAAAAAAAGAATTTTTGATGCGGAGTGCTACTTGGCATAATTTCAATGCAAATCTTCTTAATTGTGGTATGAATATTGAGATTAGAAAGATTCAATACAAAAGTTTATATTGACATAGAAAATAATAATACTTCAAGCATACTAACAAAGCAATTATGTCTTCTCAAAATAGCATGGCCAAAGAAAGTTATCCCTACAAAATCATATAGTCTGGCTATGCTCCATCTTCCCCACACAAAGTATTTAAATCATGCACAACCCCGATGACAAGCCAAGCAATTGTTTCATACTTAACTTTTTCAAAACTTTTTCAATCTTCACGCAGTACATGAGCGTGAGCCATGGATATAGCACTATAGGTGGAATAGAATGGTGGTTGTGGAGAAGACAAAAAGGAGAAGATAGTCTCACATCAACTAGGCGTATCAACGGCTATGGAGATGCCCATCAATAGATATCAATGTGAGTGAGTAGGGATTGCCATGCAACGGATGCACTAGAGCTATAAATGTATAAAAGCTCAACAAAAGAAACTAGTGGGTGTGCATCCAACTTGCTTGCTCATGAAGACCTAGGGCAATTTGAGGAAGCCCATCATTGGAATATACAAGCCAAGTTCTATAACGTAAAATTCCCACTAGTATATGAAAGTGACAACATATGAGACTCTCTATATGAAGAACATCACTACAGGAATCCAGTACTTTGCCGTCTGCCATGGTGGACGGCAAAGGCAGGGACGGCTGATGGCAAAGCACTTTGTCGTCTACAGCGGACGGCAAACAGTGACGGCAAAGATAGGGTCGGCAAACAGGTCCTTTGCCGTCGGCTTTTTATGGCGGACGGCAAAGAGCCCTTTGCCTACAGCGGCTGACGGCAAAATGTTGCACGTCCGCCAGCGTCACTCCGTTAGGCGGCTAACGGCGGCCTTTGCCGTCTGCCAGCGGACGGCAAATTTGAGCGCCTCTTTGCCGTCCGCCAGATGACGTCAGCTATACGTCAGCGCCCGCTCTTTTTTGCCGTCCGCCCGGCGGACAGCAAAGGCAAAGTCTTTGCCATCAGCTTGGCTTTGCCGTCCGCCACGGTAGGCAAATTGGCCAAATGGTCCATCCCCAGGAAGCATAGGTGGGCGCCACATGCCCCCTTTGCCATCTGCCACCGACGGCAAAGGGGTCTTTGCCATCTGCCGCGGATGGCAAAGAGCCTGCACTGCCTCTTTTTTGTTCTGTTTTTCTTATATCCAACAATTATCACAACAAATATTTCACAGCACATATATATCCATCACATAAATATCCAGCACATGTATATCCAACATAATAAATATCCAGCACATATATATCCATCCATACATACATAGTAGGTTGCACATAGTTCCATCGATCCATACATATTACAATATGCAAAGTTTCATCATAGCAAGCGAGCAGAATACAAGAAGTGCATCAAAGGAAAAAACAGGAAAAAGCAAGCAATCCATCATAGGAAGCTGGCTTCCGTGAAGTGAATGAAACCTGCAAAATGACAAATAAGAAAGTTAGAAAAAGTAGACTAGAAGAAGAATTAGACTAGAGGAAAAAGAATAGAAGAAGAAGACTAGAAAAAGAAGTATATGCCATATATTAGCTAACTTAGGTGAAATGTATCGTTTATGAGCTAACCTAGGTGAAATGGGTAGTTTATGAGCTAACCTAGGTGAAATAGGTTGTTTATGAGCTAACCTAGGTGAAATGTGTCATTTATGAGCTAACCTAGGTCAAATGGGTCGTTTATGAGCTAACCTAGGTGAAATTGATCATTTTGGAGCTAACTTAGTTGAAATGGGTCTTTTATGAGCTAACTAAGGTGAAATGCCACATTTTTGAGCTAACTAAGGTAAAATGGATCGTTTTTGAGCTAACTTAGGTGAAATGGGTCGTTTATGAGCTAACCTAGGTGAAATTGATCATTTTGGAGCTAACTTAGTTGAAATGGATCTTTTATGAGCTAACTAAGGTGAAATGCCACATTTTTGAGCTAACTAAGGTAAAATGGATCGTTTTTTAGTTAACTTAGGTGAAATGGGTCGTTTATGAGCTAACCTAGGTGAAATTGATCATTTTGGAGCTAACTTAGTTGAAATGGGTCTTTTATGAGCTAACTAAGGTGAAATGCCACGTTTTTGAGCTAACTAAGGTAAAATGGATCATTTTTGAGCTAACTTAGGTGAAATGGGTCGTTTATGAGCTAACCTAGGTGAAATTGATCATTTTGGAGCTAACTTAGTTGAAATGGGTCTTTTATGAGCTAACTAAGGTGAAATGCCACGTTTTTGAGCTAACTAAGGTAAAATGGATCGTTTTTTAGCTAACTTAGGTGAAATGGGTCATTTTGGATCTAACCTAGGTGAAATGGGTCATTTTGGAGCTAACCTAGGTGAAATGGGTCATTTTAAAGCTAACGTAGGTAAAATGGATCATTTAGGAGCTAATCTACGTAAAATGGGTCATTTTAGAGCTAACTTGGATAAATTGGATCACTTGTAAGCTAACTAAGGTAAAATGAGTCATTTTAGAGCTAACTTAGGTAGAATGGATGGTTTATGAGGTCAGTAAGCTTATGGAGTCATTTTGGAGGAAAAGAAGCTAACTCTAGGTCATTATGGTAAGCATATTGGAGGAAATAAAGCTAAGTCTAGGTCTTTATGCATTTGTTAAGCAAAACACTAGAGAAACTTACCGTGATCACGGAGATGTAGGAGCGGGCTGGCTCACGCCGGTAGCTGGAGAAGGAGCGGGCTGGCTCGCGCCGGTAGCTGGAGAAGGATCGTGCGATGCGTTTCTGGAGTTAAGCTGCACCAAAGATCATTTCCAATGTCTCGTTAGCATTATGACACTCAAATGTTAAGACTAGCAAGTAATGTCCATTCAAATTAAACTCACCGTGCTCCCAAGAGCAATCACTGGCATCGGCGGAGCGGTCTGACCGGACTTCTCGCACACAGACTACACATTTGGTTTTCACAACAGAGTCATACTAGTTAGTAATGAGACTCAAATGTTAAGACTAGCAAGTAATCTGCAGAAGAAACTTACCACAAGGAGCTCGTACATGGCCCTTGCCTGCATGTCAATCCGTGCCCTCTCCTCCTCCAACATCTTTGTCGTCCTCTCCTCCAACTCCCGCTGCCTCTCCGCCGCCTCCGCCAGAAGTTTCTCCGTTCTATCTCTCTCACTCTGTATAGCAGCCTGCAACACCACTCACATGACCATTTGTAATCATTGATGGAAGCGCACACAATGTAATGGAGAAAGATAGCTGAGTACGTATAACTAACCTTGAAGGCGAGTTGGACTGGCCGTTCACGAGGCCTTATCTCAGGAGCGGAGCTCGACTGGCGCGCCTTGATCTCCGGGTGAGTGCTAGGACAACGGATAAGTCCATCTCCCATGGCTATGGAGCCATGGGACCTCCCGCCACCAGATATCATCAGCAGCTCTGTATCAATGGGACCCTGGCTCGGGTTAAAGTCCTCCCCTTTCCTCGCCTTCCCCTGATCTCTATATTGCACGAGCTTGTCGTGGGCGGAGATGTTGGTGAAGTTCTTTGGATCATCGAGGTCATACGCAGAGAATGCCTTGACTTTCTTGTAAGGGCCAGTGTGGGCCATGGCATACAGGTCGTACACCTCTGGCACCTTATCCGCCTTATTGTAGCGTGCCTGAAAGAGAGAAACAAAGTAAATTAGTAATTAAAGGGCTAAAGCTAGCATGATGAATGAATTGCATGAATCATGAAGCAAACCACATACCCAGTTCCGCCCGTACTGAAATAAGTTGGAGCTGCCTTGGTGGTGTGGCACACCTTCCATTTGGGCACGTTTGTCCTTGGCCTCTTTGTGGGTGGCCAGCCATTCTTTTGAGCACCACTCATTGACCAACACCTCCCAACAATCCATCCGATCCGCACACCATCTCGGAGGGGCCTAAGTTAGCAAATAGAAACTTGAGCGCTACGGCTATGAATTACTAAATGAAGGAAGTAAGTACAAGGCCTTAAGAATTACCTTCATGTACTTCTCCTTACTCAAGAACTTATCGCGGCACTCCTGCTTGGGCTTCTTGATACCACGCCCGGCATAGTAGTCTCGAACAGCCTACACCCGAACCTCATGCCGTAAGTTCTGAAGTAGGTGCTTGCACTCCTTGTGGATAACATGATCCGCCTCCTCCTCGTATCCCTCCTCACACCTGTAGAATGTATGCAATCAAATGAGACAATATTGATTAGTACAATTAATAACTAGCTAGTTGAAGATTTTTAATTGTGTAAAGGAGCAATTACCCAGAACTTTCTGATCACGACGTCTGCCCTCGTCTTGCACAAGACACCATCGATAATCTCACCCGGCGGGGCCGGGGCAGCCAAGTAGTGCTCCCAAGTCAATCCAACCTCTGGAAGCCGACCCTCACCAGGCAACGTGACAAACCCCGGGAAGTTTTGCCGAATCAGAACTCCAAGGACGGAGTTGGGCCGGTGGACACTTTCATGGTGGTCCCAACCCCTGCAGCATGACAAGGCCAACACATTAGTTATTTGAAGAAACGTGAATGCAGAAGGTACAAAAAGATTAAATGCACTTACCTCTCCCCATCAGGGAAAATCAACCACCTCTGCTCGCGGGTCGCCGGCACGGACGTGAGCCGTGTAGCACCACGCTGGTAGACGTTGCCCCCCTCCTCCGCCTCCTCATCAGTCGGCTCCCCGCCATCATCAGCATGGCCACTCGGCTCCCCGCCATCATCAGCGTGGCCACTCGGCTCCTCAGGCTGACCCGACCAGGTACCCCATCCAGACGTGTGCTCCTCTGGGGTCTCATGGGTCCAAGTCTCGTGGGTCGAAGGCCCGTCGACCCGAGGCTCGTGGGCCGAAGACCCGTGGACCGGAGGCTCGTGGACCGGAGTCCATGCAGCCTCCTCCTCAGACGAGTCCACCCTAGCAGTCACGTGCTCGGGTGAAACAGCTGGGGGCGGCGGCGAGGAAGGCGCCGTAAGAGTCACCCTACCTCCTCTCCCGCGACCACGTGCTCCACCTCCTCTCTTCTTCTTACCTCATCCCCTGCTGGGCACCGCGGTCGACGAAGAAGGGCCTGGCGGTGTCGCCATACTGTCCAGCAACACTCAGCAGAGAGGTGCGTGTGGAATGGAAGACCTCGCACCACGCGCCAACGAAGAAGGGGCCTCGGCGCGCTCCCGACCAGCGCCCACCATCTTTCAACACCTGCCATGACAAAGAATAAACGAAATTAGTACAACATAAAAAAAAGTACCGACATGAATAATAATATGTATATCACTTAAGTGTATCATCATCAAGTACAACATAAAAAAATTGAATACCTGACACTACTAATAATCTCGATCAGTATCATCAATAAATGCATAATCATCATCATCACTATAATCAATGATGGGCTCATAGGGTTCATTGGCATCAACATGTGCAAGGCCACCTTGACGTAATCGGTCAAGCATTGACAGGTCATCCGCAGCAGTAACCTCTTCTTGTTCCGGCTCTTCTTGTTCCTCCTCTGGGGTGATGTCGGATTCATTGCCGCTATCTACTTCAATGTTTTGGGGTGAAGTATAGAGGTTCTTGGAACGCTTTTTGGAAAGACGTGTCTCTTGGAAGAATTCTCCTTCATATGTGTCTGGGTTAATGTGAGGTTCATAATCCTCTTCCTTTGGGGGAGAAAGTCTAGCACGTGGCGGCACTTCATAAACGACATCCCAACCTTTCAGATTTGGATTAGTTTGGCAGGTCCACGGTAGATAGAATACTTGGGTCGCCTGTTGAGCCGTAATATAGACATCAGGAACATCTAAATGGGTGCTTTGGTTGATTTCAACTAGCCCTATATGTTCATGAGTCCTTCTAGTCTCCTTCGGCTAAAACCAATAACATTTGAAGACTACGACATTCGATGGGTTTTCACCATAGAACAGAAGTTCATAAATTGCTTCAACTCTCCCTTAATACTCGGTACCTCCTTCGCCAATAGCAGATACACAACAATTTGTACACTTTCGGTCGGCCATAGATAGCTCTTTGCCATAGGTACAAAAGTGATACCCGTTGATGTCGTACTTGTCAAATGAACGGACCTTATAGTCAAAACCATTAGCGACTTGTCTCAATTCGGCGTCCATAGACTCTGAATTAGCCTACAAGTTTAATATGAAAGGATTGTTGCATTATGCACAAATTAGCGAATGAAATGAAATTGTCTAATAGAAATTAACGTTTGTTTGAACCAAGAGATGAAACCGGGATAGCCGCCTCCTTGCTTTGCGAGAAGCTCATACTCTTTGACGGAATCCTTTTGGATCTCCGCTCCATACGAGAATATGGCGACGTATCGACTTTATGACATATCCAGGAATAAGAGCAGTTCAAAGGAAATAGAAGTTGCGAAACAATGTACCGAGAACTTACTCGATGTACGGCCGCACTTTTATAAGGTTGTTGAAGATATACAACGAAATGGTCCGCCATTCTTCATTATCCAAAGATACTGGATGTGAAACACTAGCTGGTGCGAGATTCCCTTTGAATAGGATGAGGTTGGATCCACCCTTTTTAGGCTCGTCAGCATTGTACCGAGGCTTCGGATTATGCAAATGACGATTTTTGGCTTCGTAGTGTGCTGTTACGAAGTTTGTCGCCTCCTCTGTGATGAATGCCTCAGCCATCGATGCTTCAATTCTATGTTTATTTTTACATTTTTCTCGAAGCGTCTTCTGCATCCTCTCAGTTGGATAGCACCAACGATTTTGCACGGGCCCCCCCAATCTTGCCTCGGTCGGGAGATGCAAAATCAAATGCTGCATTGGATTAAAGAAGCCTGGTGGAAAGATCTTCTCTAACTTGCAGATCAACTCCGGCGCAAACTCTTCCATTTCTTCTAGCACGCCATGCGATAGTTCTTTTGCACAAAGAACACGGAAGAAATAGCTGAGTTCTGCCAGTACTAGCCATTCATCCTCAGGGATGAAGCCATGCAACATCCCCGGCATTACCTGCTCAATCCATATGTGCCAATCATGACTCTTGAGACCAAATATCTTCAGTTTATCAAGATTCGCTCCCCTCTTTAGATTCGCTGCATACCCATCGGGGAACATCAACTGCTGTTGCACCCACAAGAGAATTTCCCTCATAGCTGGCCTTCCAAGATTGAACCATGCGTTTGGCTTCGTCCAGTTCTGCTTTCCTTTCGGTTCTTTCATGTTTTGTAACGGCCTATCACATAGCGCCTCCAGATTGACTCTAGCCTTAGTATTATCCTTTGACTTCCCATCTATGCCGAACAATGTACCAAAAAGTGCCTCGGCGATATTCTTCTCAGTGTGCATCACGTCGATGTTGTGTGGGCAAAGGAGGTCTTTGAAGTAAGGCAGATCCCATAAGCATGTTTTGTGAGTCCACGCGTGCTTAGTATTATACCCCTTGAAGTACCCTGGACGTTGTGGATCTGGCTCGAGAGCGTTTAACTGATCCAGGGTCTGTTGGCCTGTCAATGCAGGTGGTGCAGAGTTTTTGACAACTCTACCCCTGATGAAGTTCTTCTTGTCTTTCCTAAACTTATGGCGAGGATCCAGGAACTGTCTATGCATGTCGAAGCAAGAAAACTTGCAACCGGCCTGAAGCCAACGAAACTCAAGAGTTCCCTTGCATGTGGGGCACGGAAACCTTCCATGCACACACCAACCAACGAATAGCGCATACGCCGGCAAGTCATGCATCGAGTACATGTACCAGACACACATTATGAAGTTCCGTTTGCTAAAGGCGTCATATGTCTTGAACCCATTATCCCAGGCTTCTTGCAATTCGTCCTTAAGCGGCTGCATGTACACATTCATATTTTTCCTCGGATAGTTGGGTCCTGGAATTATCAACGTCAGGAAAATGTTCTTTCTTTGCATAATCTGTCCGGGGGGGAGATTGAGTGGAAAGACAAATACAGGCCAACAACTGTATTGGGCTGCCGTCATACCAAACACACTGAACCCATTCGTGCTGATGCCGACTCGAGGATGCCTTGGATCTGCCGCTTTGTTAGCATGTAATTCATCAAACTTTTTCCACGCAACACCATCCGATGTGTGTACCATCATCAGATTCCCATCTGCATCTAGTTCGATTCTTTTGCCTGTTTTGTGCCATGTCATCTGTCTGGCCGTCTCTTCGACCATGAAAAGACGTTGAAGTCTTGGTACGATTGGCATATACCGAAGAACACTAACGGGGATTTTGGTCTGTGTCTTCTCACCCATACCGTTGTCTACCACAATATACCTGGAAGACTTGCAAATGGGACAATAGTTCAAGTCCGCATAGTCAAGCCTAAATAAGGCACATCCTTTCTCACAGGCATGTATCTTCTCATAGGGCATCTTCAGTGCACGGAGGATTTTGTCCGACTGGTACAGGTTTGCAGGCATTACATGGCCTTTGGGTAGAAAGCGTCCAAATACTGTCATAATTGCGTCATAGCATTCTTTGCCCAAGTTGAACTGAGCCTTCAGAGCCATTACTTGTGAGATGGCATCCAACTGACAAAGCTTAGTGTGCTCGTGGAGCGGACGTTTTGAAGACTCCAACATTTCATTGAAGGCCTTTGCAGATTCCTCCATCTCCTCGTCCGAATCCCGAGCATCATCATAGTCTTGCACCATGTTTTCCATCCCGGTACCATGCTCGTCGGTGCGACGACGATCCACCTCAGCTCGTTCACGTTGGGCAGACTCACCATGAAATGTCCATACCGTATAATCGGGCGTAAAACCACTCTTCTGCAGGTGTTTGCCCATTTCAGCCTCTGTCTTCTTTTCCCAATTGCCGCACCAGAAACAGGGGCACCAGGTTTTCTTTTGGCCATTTGCAAATGCGGCTTGCACAAACCCCTTGGCTTTTGTGAACCATTCAGCGCTCCATTTGTTCTGACCAGTGTGACCGGTATACATCCACGCACAGTCACTCATCTTGACTTTCAGAGCTACTGGACACACAATAATTATATATGTAATTCACCATGTATATATTCATCAATTGATCTACTTTGTCAATTTTATTACGTCCATGCAACCTACACTCTAATAGGTAATGATAGGTCCTAATCCCACCCGTGTATGTGTAGATTGGGTTCATTTTCCCATGCTATGCTCCGGATCCGATGCAAAATTTCGGCAGCACCTCCCCGCTGTTCTCCTGATACACGTCTCTGCAATAAACAGAGAGGATGTGTACTCGGAGAACAACAGGGGAGGCACTAACGAAATTTATGCGTCGGATCCGGAGCAAAGCATATGGGAAAACGAACCCAATCTACACATACTCGGGCTGTCCATGGATAGCGTTGGACAATTCAAAAGAATCAAGGTTATGAATATGCAAATGCATGCATATTTATAACTATGACGCTTTCGAACGGGAGACACATATTGGTTACGCATACTGATGATTCAAGACACATATATAGCTAGCTATCAAGTTTCATCAGAATAGAGCAAATAATTAATGGGGGAGGAGGACATGTCATTTGTGCTCACCCACGAATGAAGGGGCAGAGCTCGTCAGACGCACGGCGAGGTCGTCGAACACCAAACCTCGCAGCGATGAAACAACTGCACATTTAAAACTACCCGGTCAACACAATTATATATGATGTTTTTCATAACAAAATCGAAGAATATATGACCTAACTAATAATTCACAAATATATGACCCCATCGGCCTCTGGAAGGCCAAAGAACACCTTTTCGGGAGGTGTCGGGGGTCGGGGTGCCGTGTCGGGGTCGGGGTGCTATTTCAGGGTCGGGGGGTCGGGGTGTCGGGTTCAGGGGGTCGGTTGTCGGGGTGTGGTGTCGGGGTCGGGGTGTCAGGGTGTGGTGTCAGGGTTGGGGGGTCAGGGGGTCAGGTGTCGGGGGGTCGGGGTCGGGGTCGGGTGTCGGGGTGTCGGGGTGTCGTGTCGGGGTCGGGGTGTCGTGTTAGGGTGTCGGGGGTCGGGGTCGGGGTGTCGGGTCGGGGTGTTGGGGTGGCGTGTCGGGGTCGGGGTGTCGGGGGTCGGGGTCGGGGGTCGGGGTCGGGGTGTCAGGCTGGGGTGTCGGGGTGGCGTGTCGGGGTCGGGGTGTCGGGGGTCGGTGTCGGGGGTCGGGGGTCGGGGTCGGGGTGTCGGGCCCGGGTGTCGGGGGTGGCGTGTCGCGGTCGGGGTGTCGGGGGTCGGGGTCGGGGTCGGGCTATCGTGTCGGGGTGTCGGGGTGGCGTGTCAGGGTCTTCTTCTTCTACTACTACTTCTTCTACTTCTTTTCTTCTTCTTCTTTTTTTATCTTTTTCTACTTCTTTTCTTTTCTTCCTTTCTTCTTCTTCTACTTCTTTTCTTTTCTTCTTCTTCTACTTCTTCTACTACTTCTACTTCTTCTAAGTCTTTTCTAACACTAACACTAACACAATCTAGCACTAACAATTAAATAGCAAAAAAATGAAAAAACCGAAAGAAAGAAAAAGAAGTAGTCCCTCACCGGAGCAATGGGACGGTCGGCGGGGGCGATGACAGGGGGGCGCCGGGCGGCGGGAGCAGTGGCGGGGGCGGCGCCGGGCGGCTGGGGCGGCGCCGGGCGGCGGGAGTAGTGGCGGGGGCGGCGCCGGGCGGCTGGGGCGGCGCCGGGCGGCGGTGGCGGGGTGTCGGCGGGTGGGGTGGGGGCGGGGGCGGCGCCTGGCGGCGGGGCGGGGGCGGCACCGGGCGGCGGTGGGTGCGGGGCGTCGGGGAGGAGAGGAGAGAACAGAGAGTAACGGGCAGGGGGATGGGGCCGTTAGTTAGGCCCTTCTTTGCCGTCTGCCTATGTTTGTCGTCCGCCATTATCTCCCTTTGCTGTCCGCTAGCGGACGGCAAAGAGGTGGGGCGTTAAGTTTTTTCTAAACGGGCGGGGGGTGGGGGCCACCTCTCTCTTTGCCGTCAGCCAACGGACGTCAAAGTTTCTTTGCCGTCTGCTGGCTGACGGCAAAGAGCCGGCTGATGGCAAAGGCCTGTTTTACCATCTGCCATTTCTTTGTCGTCCGCTTTTCGGTAGCTGATGGCAAAGAGCTTCTTTGCCGTCTGCTAGCCGACGGCAAAGAGCCGGCAGATGGCAAAGTAGCTGATTCCAGTAGTGCATGGTGCTACTTTCAAGCACAATATATGAGACTTGCTATATCATGGTGCTACTTTGAAGCACAAGTGTGGAAAAAGGGATAGTAGCATTGCCCCTTTTTATTTATTTATTTTTTTGGGTCTTCTTTTTTTCTTTGGCCTTTTTTGGGACAATGCTCTATTGAATGATGATCATCACACTTCTATTTATTTACAACTCAATGATTACAACTCGATACTAGAACAAAGTATGACTCTATATGAATGCCTCCGGCGGTGTACCGGGATATGCAATGAATCAAGAGTGACAAGTATGAAAGAATTATGAATGGTGACTTTGCCACAAATACTATGTCAACTACATGATCATGCTAAGCAATATGACAATGATGGATATGTCATGATGAACTAGATGGTGGAAAGTTGCATGGCAATATATCTCGGAATGGCTATGGAAATGCCATAATAGGTAGGTATGGTGGCTGTTTTGAGGAAGGATATGGTAGGTGTATGATACCGGCAAAAGTTGCGCGGTATGAGAGAGGCTAGCAAAGGTGGAAGGGTGAGAGTGTGTATAATCCATGGACTCAACATTAGTCATAAAGAACTCATATACTTATTGCAAAAATTTAGAAGTTATCAAAGCAAAGTATTATGCGCATGCTCCTAGGGGGGTAGATTGGTAGGAAAAGACCATCGCTCGTCCCCGACCGCCACTCATAAGGAAGACAATCAATAAATAAATCATGCTCCGACTTCATCACATAACGGTTCACCATACGTGCATGCTACGGGAATCACAAACTTCAACACAAGTATTCTTTAAATTCACAACTACTCAACTAGCATGACTTTAATATTATCACCTCCATATCTCAAAACAATTATCATGCTTTAATATTTTCTTATTATTCAACACACTCAAAAGAAAGTTTCACAAATCTTGAATACCAAGCATATTATTATTAGGCAAATTACCATGCTATTAAGAGACTCTCAAATTAATTTAAGTGAAGCATGAGAGATCAATAGTTTCTTTAAAACGAATCCACCACCGTGCTCTAAAAGATCTAAGTGAAGCACATAGAGCAAAATTATAACGCTCAAAAGATATAAGTGAAGCACATAGAGAAAAATTATCTAGCACAAAGGATATAAGTGAAGCACATAGAGTATTCTATCAAATTTTAATTCATGTATGACTCTCTCAAAAGGTGTGTACAGCAAGGATGATTGTGGCATACTAACAAATAAAGACACAAATAATACAAGACGCTCCAAGCAAAACACATATCATGTTAATGAATAAAAATATAGCTCCGAGTAAATTACCGATGGAAGTGGACGAAAAGAAGGGATGCCTTCCGGGGAATCCCCAAGCTTTGACTTTTTGGTGTCCTTGGATTATCTTGGGGGTGCCATGGGCATCCCCAAGCTTAGGCTCTTGCCACTCCTTGTTCCACAATCCATCAAAAGAATTCACCCAAAACTTGAAAACTTCACAACACAAAACTCAAGATAGAAAACTCGTGAGCTCCGTTAGCGAAAGAAAACAAAAGACCACTTCAAGGTACTGTAATGAACTCATTCTTTATTTATATTGGTGTTTAACCTACTGTATTCCAACTTCTCTATGGATTATAAACTATTTTACTAGCCATAGATTCATCAAAATAAGCAAACAACACACGAAAAACAGAATGTGTCAAAAACAGAACAGTCTGTAGTAATCTGTAGATAGCGCAAAATCTGGAACCCCAAAAATTCTAAAATAAATTTCTGGACGTGAGGAATTTATCTATTAATCATATTCAAAAATAATTAACTAAATAGCACTCTTCAAATAAAAATGACAGCAGTTCTCGTGAGCGCTAAAGTTTCTGTTTTTTACAGCAAGTTCAACAAGACTTTCCCCAAGTCTTCCCAACGGTTCTACTTGGCACAAACACTAATTAAACAAAAAACACAACCAAAACAGAGGCTAAATAATTTATTTATTACTAAACAGGAGTGAAAAGAAAGAAATAAAAATAAAATTGGGTTGCCTCCCAACAAGCGCTATCATTTTAACGCCCCTAGCTAGGCATAACGAGCAAGAATAGATCTAGGTATTGCCATAGTAATAAGATAGATTGGTGAAACTCATTTCATATTCTCTACGTTCGGCAGCAAGTTTTCTTTGAGGCAAGCAAAAGTAATCAAAAGGACTAAATTTAACGGGACAAAAATCCCCAAGATCAACCTTGGGAGGTATAGGTTCCTCCTTTGGTCCTTCAAAATGCACCACCAATTCATCATTATAAGCATTCTTTTGACAGAACTTTATGAGCCTATATTCAAGAGAATATCCTAGTTCATTATTTCGAATAGCCAAATCATCATTAAGATCAGAAATTCTATCAACTAAAACATTGGTAGGAACCTTTCTTCTAAGATTTTCATTAAAAGCAACATAATCTAGAGATTGAAAACGCATTATTTCTTCTTCATCAAAGAGGATAGCCTCTATGGGAGGACGGCGAGCGTCCACCCTATAATGCGCAAAGATTTCTTTGGATTCTCTTATTATGAATCTAAACTCATGAGCCAAAAAGATAGTAGCGGCACGCTTAACAGAAGAATGCTCAATATTAGAAAATTCCAGAAAAATCCTTTGTATAGAAGGATGCATGTGCATGAATTGTCTTTCAAGTTCTACTATAGGCATGGCAATAGCGTCCGCAAGACTACTAGTTCTGTGGAGGATAGAACTACCCATAGAAGGTAAAGCACCGGCGCAAGTAAAGAAATCTTGAATAACTCCTTTTCCAATAATATTACCACTACCAACACGGAATTTCTTTGTATGAAAGATGGTAGGTTCTTTAGCAGGAGTATCAGATTTTTCCATGATATTGTTATCGCCCAAATTGGTGATAACTTCCCTAGTTTTAGACATAACGACAAGCAGGCAAACAAACTGACACACAAGCAAGAAAGGCAAACAGAGAGGGAGGATAGAGAGAGAGAGGGCGAATAAAACGGCAAGGGTGAATTGGGGGAGAGGAAAACGAGAGGCAAATGGCAAATAATGTAATGCGAGAGATAGGAATTGTGATGGGTACTTGGTATATTGACTTTTTGCGTAGACTCCCTGGCAACGGTGCCAGAAATCCTTCTTGCTACGTCTTGAGCTTGCGTTGGTTTCCCCCGAAGATGAAGGGATGATGCAGCAAAGTAGCGTAAGTATTTCCCTCAGTTTTTGAGAACCAAGGTATCAATCCAGTAGGAGCCCACGCTCAAGTCCCTCGTACCTACACAAAGTTATAGCTACTCGCAACCAACGCGATTAGGGGTTGTCAAGCCCTTCACGGTCATTTACGAGAGTGAGATCTGATAGATAGAATATTTTTGGTATTTTTGATATAAAGATGCAAAGTAAAAAGTAGAAGCAAAGTAAATAGAAAAATAATATAAAAGTGATGGAGATTGATATGATGAGAATAGACCCGGGGGCCATAGGTTTCACTAGTGGCTTCCCTCAAGAGCATAAGTATTCTATGGTGGGTGAAAAAATTACTGTTGAGAAATTGATAGAATTGTGTATAATTATGAGAATATCTAGGCATGATCATGTATATAGGCATCACGTCCATGACAAGTAGATCGAAACGATTCTGCATCTACTACTATTACTCCACTCATCGACCGCTATCCAGCATGCATCTAGAGTATTAAGTTTAAAACAGAGTAACGCCTTAAGCAAGATGACATGATGTAGAGAGATAAATTCATGCAATATGAAATAAACCCCATCTTGTTATCCTCGATGGCAACAATACAATACGTGCCTTGCTGCCCCTTCTGTCACTGGGTAAGGACACTGCAAGATCGAACCCAAAGCTAAGCACTTCTCCCATGGCAAGAACTACCAATCTAGTTGGCCAAACCAAACGGATAATTCGAAGAGACTTGCAAAGATAACCAATCATGCATAAAAGAATTCAAAGAAGATTCAAATATTATTCATAGATAGACTTGATCATAAACTCACAATTCATCGATCTCAACAAACACACCACAAAAAGAAGATTACATCGAATAGATCTCCACAAGAGAGGGGGAGAACTTTGTATTGAGATTCAAAGAGAGAGAAGAAGCCATCTAGCTACTAACTATGGACCCGAAGGTCTGAGGTAAACTACTAACACTTCATTGGAGGGGCTAGGATGATGTAGAAGCCCTCCGTGATGACGGCCCTCTTCCGGCGGAGCTCTGGAACAGGCCCCAAGATGGGATCTCATGGATACAGAAAGTTGCGGCGGTGGAATTAGGGTTTTGGCTCCTGTTCTGATCGTTTGGGGTACGTGTGTATATATAGGAGGAAGGAGTACGTCGGTGGAGCACCGAGGGGCCCACGAGGCAGGGGGCGCGCCCTAGGGGGGTGCCTCCCACCCTCATGACCACCTCTTTGATCCCTTGCGGTAGGGTCCAAGTCTCCTGGATCACGTTCGGTGAGAAAATCACGTTTCCGAAGATTTTATTCTGTTTGGACTCCGTTTGATATTCTGTTTATCCGAAACACTGAAATAGGCAAAAAAACAACAATTCTGGGCTGGGCCTCCGGTTAATAGGTTAGTCCCAAAAATAATATAAAAGTGGAAAATAAAGCCCAATATAGTCCAAAACAGTAGATAATATAGCATGGAGCAATCACAAATTATAGATACGTTGGAAATGTATCAATTACCGGTGAAAGTTGTCGACGCCCTGAAGACCCCAGGAGATGGGGAGATACCGGGAGATGGGCTTGCTGGCATTCGGCTGTGCAAGGACAGTTTGATGTTGGTCAAGTACTACAAGTGTGATGATGGCCGCATCATCTTCGGCAAGGGATGGAGTGATTTTGTTGACAGTGAAGAGCTTAAGGTTCATAAAGCCGTTCTTTTCGGTTTCAAGACCACCACCCGTGAAGATCTTCAGATCAAGGTGGTTATGAACATGCTGACCGAGGAGCCACAAATGTAGCACAACAACGCAAGAGTGTCCTTTACACTAGGTATAGTGCGAAAACTATTTTGATAGCAGTTATGCATCTATGGGGTTACGTCTTCATTATGTCTTGGGTGATGATGACTATGAGAGGAGGACATGTTGCAATTAGAGTAAATGCTAGGATTCGGCCCTATTCAGGACTCAAAATAGGTCTTTCACAGGTGGTTGCTTTATTGGCTTCTGTTTCGCTGGCTATAATCATGAATGATGGTAATGCAAATGGAATCGTTAAGGGGGTTTTATTAATATTTTAAATCATGGA
The DNA here is from genome assembly GCF_018294505.1 of Triticum aestivum. Lineage (NCBI taxonomy): Eukaryota > Viridiplantae > Streptophyta > Magnoliopsida > Poales > Poaceae > Triticum > Triticum aestivum. The sequence continues at coordinate 272,082,963 of NC_057812.1, forward strand.
GTTAAGATGGTAGAACTACCTATGAGTGTTTGCGTAGGAGATGCGGGAAGGGCATCAGTTGTGTTCTTGACTCTTTGGCAATGCAGGAATAATGTGAGATTACAAAATAAATGGTATAGTGATCTTATGATTCTTGTTTAGCTAATTTGCTTGTGGATCATGGGATGGTCTATATTGGAGATGAAGGTGGTAAACAAAGAGGTGCTGATGTTGGGAGCAAAGAGGTGATGATGGTCTATATGCGCATGCTAGAGCATGTAGCAGGTGAATTGTACAGTTCATCGCAAGTGTGGAGTCACAGGGTACTGCGGTGTCGCCTGCGCATCTCTGCCTTAGTTTTATTGTTTGGACCTTCATGTTAAGTCCGGCTGGGCTTGCTACCATGTATGATTTGTGCTGCTAGTTGATTACTTTAGTTTCTAGCTGTAGTTTGTATCAGGGGCTTGAAAGACCATGTGGTTTCTGTTAATGGAAAATCAGAGGGGGCGACCCTTCTTTTGATTAAAAAAATGAACTTTCTCTATGCAATTAAAAAATACAATTTCTCTATTCAAACCCAGTTGAGAACAGTATTCATTGTAAATCTGAAATACTCTTTTGGTAAAAATGGCTATTGCATTATGTGTATTCATTATAAATTTGAAATAATCTTTTGGTAAAAATGGCTATCGCATCCTATATCATAGCTAGCGAAACCGAAACAAAATAAACGTCTTAAGTATAATATCTCGTGAACGTGGATCAAATTAGGCAAGACAGCTAGAATAAAGGATGATTCAACTTGCAGGAAATTTGAACTTACGACTTACTAGCAGTATAATAAAGTTTACAGACTATCAACTAGATAAATAGAAGAAACATTTTAGGTTGATTCATTCTTCCTTCCGGACTTCTTTGACCGCCTAGATGGTTTGGCGAGATGCTGGCCCTGACTCTCGAACCCCTTCTGGAAGTTCACCAACCGCCTGTATACGTCGTAGGTGGCATACACGTCCATGGAAGCATAATAGATGTTCTTCAAGGGCAAGGGCACTTCTGCCCATATATGGTGGTCATCTTCTGTGAGAGCGTCCTTCATCTTGTTGTAGCTGTGGTGGATGATGGAACCAGCGTAGTCAGCCAAGCCATACTTTGGCTTAATCGTCACTGGATCAGGCACTCTCCACATATTCTGGATATCCACAAAGTTTTGTACCACCAAACCAACATGCTTGAGTTTTTTCTTGTCATTGTTGATGTCCACCCCAACAAAGGTGTACTCCTTGTCGAGCAGGAAGGTGGCAAGCAGGCCACAGTGCTCATCAGCAACGCTTATGTGGTACACGAGGATGTAGATGCCAACGCATAACTGGACCACGGCCGCCATCTGTGTCAGACCACGAGGCCAGGTGTACTCCACATCCAGTGCAACTATCTTCGGGTCGTTGTTCCGCAGCCAGTATGTGAATCTGCCAATATAGTACTCAACACAGCTAGCCTTGTTCATGTACTTCACACAAATTTCGGTATTTCCATCTGCCCTAGCATCATAATCATTCTCGAACGCCATGCCGAAGGACTATAATTGATGAAACCAGTATAAGACATGAAGCATGATAATAACATGATAACAATAAGCCAAGATGAATATGACGGCAGATAGTATAGGAATTCTGGCGCTATTGAAAGTTTATGTAAACAAGTGCATGAACAATTTAAACTAAACAAGTATTCCCTCTGTAAAGAAATCACTAAAGTAGTGAACCAAAAGTTGTTATATTTCCTTGCAGAGGGAGTATATGCGAATTAACAATCAAAATTTACGCTCTTGAAATATTTATCTAAACAACTGCATCAACAATCAAGAATAAACATGTATCTATGAATTGTTCATCGCCCATGCAGATGAAATTGTGTGTACAAACTAAAGAAGCAGGAGAAAAACAAGAAATTGACAAGACAACGGACTAGATGTTGCATGCAGATGAATCTGTGTGCAAAATTCTCATAAGGCAACGGACTACATGTTGCAGGCAGATGAATCTGTGCACACAAAATAAAGAAGCAGGAGAACAAGAAATTGACAAGAAGAAGGCCATCATATGTGCTGCTACTGGAGAACTACTAACAAAATTGACAGGAAGGAGAACTCACCGTTCCAGAAGCCAGATTGTTGGGAGAGTGGGCGACGCAGAGGAAGAGGGAATCAAGAGCGCGCAGAGGCAGAGGAACCATTTTTGGAGAATCGTGGCAGTGAGGACGAAGCGCCCTCACGCATGCCTGTCCTAAATAATTGGGACGGGGCTCGTCCCGCCTGTTGGAGTCCTCGCTTCCTTTGTCATGTTCACATTTAAAATGGGCTCACCCATAGTCTCGTATAAGAAAGCACAAGAAGCCCAAACGCTTCACAAGAAGCCCAAACAATCTAAACTTGCTAAAAAATTCTACAAATAAAAAAATAGCTAAAAAACTTTATGTGATCTAAAACTACCTCTTTGTGAGATCCCAAATTCACAATATTTCCTTGTGGTGTGATGTTAGAGAATCCCTTATACATAAACATTACGTGATCTAAAACTACCTCTTCGTGAGATCCCAAATTCCCAATATTTCCTTGTGATCGGTTGTTAGAGAATCCCCTATAAATACGAAGCTTTTCACGACATAGATCGTATACTTCCACCCCACACCTCCCACCCCACGCCTCCCATACCTAGCCTTCCATGACTACACCGAATTACCACCCCACGCCGCCCAAAGTAGCTCCCAGGTCGGTGAAGCCGACGGAGCCGTCATCTTCAAAGCCTGCGTCGGCGAATCCTGAGATGAAAGAGAAGGGCACGTCAGAGAAGCTGACGAAAGAGAAGGGCACGTCGGAGAAGCCGGCAAATCAAAAGGTGAAAGCGAACGGCAATGGAGCTGGTCACCATCGAGAGAATCCTCCGGTAACGATCGAGATCCTTGTATTGTGTATACACCCTCCTTCCCAAGTCTGCATGCAATCCCATTATTTACGGTGCACTTCTTTTTGATCTCGTTTAGTTACAGCCAAAACGAGCTATCCCTATTTTACAGAAGGGAGATTGGTGTGTCTAGAAAGGCTTGCATGAATCTTAGCATAAAATCAATGACATAGGACTTAGATAAGCAATACTTAGAGCACATCTACATGTGCTTTAGCAAAACTTAAGGGAGATCGTGGATACCTTCCTCTTTTAGTTTTTAGTCGTGAATGCCTCTCTCTGTAATGAAACTTGCGCTAATTTTCGTGCTGGAAAGTTCTACGTGCAACGATATGGAAAGGAAGGACTAGTAATTCAACTTTGTTTAAAACCAGCAACCGAATCAACAAAATAATCGTAGTACTCCTAAATGCCTGATCAAATACGCGGTAGACAGAATACAAAGTAGTTTTGTACGTAAGTTGCACGCCTCACTTATTTGGCATTGAGAACATCAAATGTATGTACTATATTAAATTTTAGGTTGACGAGAAATAAAGGAGAAAACTAAAGAGAAAGATGGATAGTAGGATCACATGTTACATTCCTAGTATGGTGATTATCTATAAACTATTGATCTTGTGATCATGTATGCAATTATTTTCGTAAGCGTGACGCCTGAAACTTTAGTAGTGTACATAGAACAAAGTCTGCTCTTTGTACTAAAATCTATACTATTATCAGTCAATTTGCCGACAGAGATAGCTTGTTTTTCTATGCCTGTTGTTCATTGTATGGCCTAGAAGCTCTATAATTTCATGCAGTACTGTAGAGCACAATTTTGATATTGGCATAGATTACATCTAGTCGGTTCTATGTGTGTTTAAATGAATACCATACAGAATCTAATCACACTATTTGTACATTCAGGGAACTCAGGTTGCTTCATTGCTGCAATACAAGAAGTTCATAAAAGAATTAAACGCACAGCAACTGACGTACATCAAGTTGATTGGACTGGGTGAACTTCTCAAGACTCCTGGCATGAGAATGAGACGTCTACTGTGCCAGGCCATCGCTTATTCATATGATGCAGAGCAGGATGCCTTTATAATTAATGGGAGACCATGTAGCATCACACTAAAAGATGTGGAGCATATAACAGGCCTGCCCTGCATGGGGAAGAATCACGTCTCTTCAAATCACAACGATACTTTGGAGTTGTGGAAGGAACTGAATGACCCCAATGACACAAAAGTAACTTTGAAAGGATTGCTAGCCAAGATGAAAGGCAATAGCACACCTAATTTTGTCAGACCATTTGTCTTGTACACCATAGGCAAATATGTATGCCCGACAACACAGCAGTATGTGGACAACAGATACCTTGGGATTGTTAGAAACATTGAGACAATAAAGAGCACCAATTTTGGACAGCTTACACTTGACCATCTTATGACTAGCGTCAGGAAATTTGTAAATGGTGGAGCAAATCTGGAGGGAAACCTACCATTGCTGCAAGTAATACAATCATTATTAACATACAATACATTTAATTTTATGGAAAATTTTCTAAGTTGTTTTTGTTGTAATGCAGACGTGGTACTACGAGAAGTGGAGGGTGCACCAATTGGACTCTACCATCTCGTATGCATCAAGGTTAAGGTCGCTGATCAAAAACTGGAGTGACGAGAAGGCACAGAAGGTTGACAACATAATTAACAAAAATTATATAGGGGTTGGAGAGGTAAAGTGTTAGTACTGTGTGCCTGGATTATCTATCATATGTTTTGAATGATACTAACGACACTAACATACAGTATGTCGATGACCTGCTGCGACCTTTCAATCCGCCACCAGTTGGGACGCCGGTCAAACCAAAGACTGACGGTCAGGTAAATGATGAACATCAGACACAAATATATATTGTAACTTTGCAAGTACAATCGAAGTCATATGCTTCTAACTGCTTGTAATTTGCAGGATAAGGCACTCATGGGCCGTGTATTGGCTGATTTGAAAGAAGTTGTCTCCATTGTGCGGGAAGCCAGTGCACAACAATTTGATAGGATGAGCACCCTTGAAAAAAATGGATGAGTGCCTTAGGCGTACACTTGCGAATGGCAGACGCACGGACTACCTCATCACAGAATTCAATGTAAGTATACCATTATGAGTTTCTATAAATATTTTTACTATCATTACTCTCCACACTAACACATTTTTTAATGAACCACCGCTATGCAATATTTGATGCTGATCGCCCAGGAGTAGAGGACATACAGCTATCTGACCTGGGAGTACCTGCGGACCCAATGGAGGTCCCAGAAGAGAATACTACTCACCAGCAAAAAAAAGACACGGAGGTCATTGCCAAAGGCATTTCTGCTAAGGGAATACAAAAAGATAACATGGATGCCCCCATGAAGAACGTAGTTGAAGATTTGCAGCCTGCTCCTAGTTTGCAATCGCGAAAGCATTGAAAAACCACCACAAGCCTTCAAGCTTTCATGGTGATACACATTTCACATCTAACTGATTTTGTTTTAAGTTAATGCAGATTCATAGCTAACATATGATCTTCCACATTTAGGATGAAGAAGACAGAGCTGTTGCTGCAGCTTGCAAGCAGAGTCTCAAGAATGTTTCACAGCTTTATAAAGAGCTGGATGCTTCGCAGGGTGCTCCGAGTTTGGATTCGTGAAAGCATTCCAGAGCCACCACAAGCCTTGAAGCTTTCCTGGTGATGCACATTTTACAGTTAACTGGTTTTGTTTTTTTATTTCGCGCAGGTTGCAAGCTAACAAGTGCTTATTTTGAATCACAGGATCCTCTGAATTTGAGGCACAATGAGAATGTGCGAAAGGCTGAAGAAAGAAGAGATCAAGATGATGAAGATGTCAGTATTGAGGTGGGGGGAGAGGCAGGTACCAAAAGCAAACACCGGTCTGCCAAGGCTAAGGCAATAAGGGAGGCGGAAGAGACCCATGTCTTCCTAGTTGATGAGGACAACTATGATGATTCTTTAGCAAAGCAGCGACAAGATAGTGTGGTTGATTCCATGCTACCAACTCGTACGAGCATCCGAAAAAGACTGGCATCTTCATTATTGTGCAATGAAGATTATGTTCTGTACGATAGTGATAAGAAGAGAAAGAAAAACAAGACTTCATCGGAGTCTACCAATGATTCCAAGGACACAAAGAATACAAAGAGGAAAAACTGTGCAAGCATTTTTAAAGATACAGACACAGGTGCTTCGAGGCTGGAGACCGACCTTGACAAGTTTCGACAGAATCACGTGGCCGAAATTGTCAACACCTCAGATCATGATAAACAATTGGTGGTAATTGATGACATTGTTCTGCTACAGAAGAATTTGCAATGCCTCACCATGACAGATGGAGTTTTAGATGACAAATGGTTGGGTGACGAAGTAAGATATTTGCCAAATTATTTTATCAATTTTCTTTTGCACAGTACAATTAACTTGAATTTTGTTTTAGTTGGTTGATGCTGTGATTTAGATCATGCGTCATGATCATCCTAAGGACATAAGGGACAGGCAACTGGTTTACATCGAGAGGGTGGCTGGCGTCGCTATGCTCGAAAGAGATGGTAAGGTAGAGAACTGCCATGAGGCCGCTTTGGCGGGCAGTCATGGAACAAAAAAGGAGACAACTACCTCAGACATGATCTGGTACCATCTAACCATGGCATAAACACATTTATTTTTGTAATCATTATGCATGTTGATGTAATCATCTTTGCTGTCCAGGTTTTTCTACCTACGAACATGGCAAACACCCACTGGTTCCTTGTGGTCGTAAACCCCAGAAGGAGGGAGATTCGGATTCTTGATTCACTTTTCAGTTACGTAGTAACACAAGTGGTTCACGTGGTGAGATTTTAAACGTCTTTCAATATAACACATCATTTAGCATCATACCTAACCTTGAACCGTGAGCAACTTCTCATACCATGGACTTTGGCAGATACGTGGGGTGGAAGCACATCTGAGAGCATCGCTGCGAATCAATGGACCACAAAGCCATGCATGGCAAGACATTAACGTGACCCAATGGACAGTAAAGCATGTTCCTGTGCCAAGACAAGATGACAAGTCAGTCAACAGTATTAGCTTCTAAATATGTTTTTCATTGTTAATATGTGAAATGGTGCTAACAGAATTAATTGTTGTAGTTCTTCTTGTGCACTCTACATGCTGAAGAACATCGAATTCTTTACGGGAGAAGATCTTATGTTGCGTTATGACCAAGTACATAGAGTAACACCTAAAATTCTGTCAATTTTGTAAACATATGGAATGATACTAACATATCCTCCCATGCAGGCATACATTAACAATTATAGAAGAGAGCTGCCGGTTGTCCTTCTTACTTCGCCCTACAACAAATTGAAGTCCATGAAAAGGCTGAAGACGTACATTGCTAGCCTATCAGATGCAGCTACGATTGAAGATCATGAAGATGCAAGCAGTTAGTCCAGCAGTGGTTGATTCTTAGATCTAGAGTGTACACTTGGTTATGAAGCGGTTGAGTAGGGTGTGGTTTGGTTTTAGTCCCGAAGAAGGTTTCCTAGCCATGTTCATAGTCCAGTGCGGATTAATCAAGTTGTAATATTTCACGGTACTGGTTCCAAAATACTATTCTTGAAATAAATTTGGTCTGCATGGGAGACGCTGAAACATATATTTGCTTTTTACAACCAGAACTTTTGAAGCTTAGGAAGGTTAACTGAATTCTTAAATTTATATTTAAGTGTCGTCGGAGTCTGGACAAGATTCAGAACAATTACATCGCTAGTTAGAAGTTTCAGAATTTTTTAAACATCGCTAGTTAGAAGTTTCAGAATTCTTTTAACATCGCTAGTTAGAAGTTTCAGAAAAATTTCAGCGAGTGCTAAAATATTTTGGCATCGCTAGTTAGAAGGTTCAGATTTTTTTAACATCGCTAGTTAGAAGTTTCAGAAAAATTTCAGCGAGTGCTGAAATATTTTGGCTTTTGTTTTTGTTTTAGATTGTTAATATCTGAAATGCTGATCTAACAACATAAAATGTTGCAGTTCTTCTTGTGCACTGTACATGCTGAAAAACATCGAATTATTTATGGGAGTAAAACTGAGGTTGCAATATGATGAAGTACGTAGAGTAACACCTAAAATTCTGTCATTTTCTGAAACATATGGAACGATACTAACATATCCTCGCATGCAGGCCTACATCGACAAATTCAGGAGAGAGCTACCTGTTGTGCTTGTCGATTCACCCTACAACAAAATGAAATACATGACTAGGTTCAGGCAGTACCATGCTAGGCAATCGGATGCAGCTGCGGTTGAAGACGACGAGGATGCAAGCAGTTAGTCCAGCATTGTGCTTCATTCTTACATGTGGAGTGTACACTTGGCCATAAAGCGATAGAGTAGGGTGTGGTTGGGTTTTAGTCTCGAAGAAGGTTTCCTAGCCGTGTTCTTAGTCCATTGCACATGAGTCAAGTTGTAAAACTTCAATAATATTGGTTACTATATTTTGCTTGAAATAAATTTGGTCTCTACGGGATCTCGTAGAAATCTATATTTTCTTTTTACTACCATGTGACAGTAATGGTGCCTGGGGCAACCCTAGAAGAATAATGGATTATGATATGTCTATTTTCATACGAGAGAAAAATTTATTAAAGCATGAGCATAGCCTCACAACAGAAGTCAAAAATACTGCCTGATTCAACACGCAATCCCAGATATGTCTCGTAGGCAGGCTGCAAAGCTAAAAAAATAGAGCATAGGATAACAAGAATAAAAGCACGTACCATAGGGGGCCTCTGCAGGTGCTGCAACGCTGAATTGAAGCGATCACCTTCAGGAGCACAGTGGTGTGGCCATGGTACATCCATCCTGCCTCAGGGAATCACATGGCATGTTCTATCATAGCCCTGCAAAACAGAGGAAAAATTACTACTTGTACTAACCTTGTCAAGTGTGTGCATGTAACAAATGTTGGACATAACTAAACACGGAAGAATAAAATGTAACATATGGAAGAATCGAATACTCATTCCTTTCTCTCTGCTTTTTGCGAGGACCATTACTCTCCCTTTAACAAGGCTAAAACATCATAATAAGACTTAACAACAATGTTGAAAAGGTGGATATGCCATGTGAATCTAATTTTTTATATAAAGCACATGCCAAGTCTGTTTATTACCAGTCGAGCAATTGCACAAGAAGAAGCGAGCATCATAAATATTGAGCAACATAAGCTATGAATTGTTTATAGTATATTCCAAAATTAATAGCTTATCATCTCTATTGATCTCCAAATCTCACATATCAGCCAAATTGATAGAATACATGTTGAATGCAACGACTGAACATTCGTAGATCAAGCAGTCGGGGCTGGACGAATGGGGCTGGTCATCGAGGCCGACGGCCGGCTTCATCTAGTCCCGCAGAACATGATCCATACCCAGCCACCTTGCCATCGAACGAGATGCATGGCCAGATCAAAGTTGCAGCCATGGCTGAGAAATGATTTGTAGAGGACGCAAACAACCAATTGGGGTGTGGGAAAGAGGTTGCCTATAACGTTGTGGCTATAGGCACCCGCATGGAGGACGGGGAGGTGGGATGGCGCCGACTCTTCGCCGGCGGCCGCCGCGAGGAGGGCAGTGGGCCTCCTCTCGTGTTCGTTGAAAAGGCGGTTCGAGATCGCGAGGGAATTGGGGTGGAGGAAGGGAGGGGCCGCGATGCGCGGCTAGATCCTGCCGGCGACGAGGGAGGGAGGGGCCGCGACGAGCGGCTAAATCCTGCCGGCGACGAGGGAGGGAGGGGCCGCGACGAGCGGCTAGATCCTGCCGGCGAGGATCAAAACCGTAGCGGCGGCGAGGAATAAACCCTAGCGAACGGGATAAATATCGAACCGAAAATAGCCCTGAAATTCATACCGAGAATACCCTTGAAATATTTGGAAGGGAAAATCAGATCGGTTCGAAATATATTTTTTCTCCCAAAAATGCCCCTCGGGGTCTCATATAATACACGTGACATCATTGTATTGCATCGGATCTGAACCGTCGAATTCGCTCCGACGAATGGTCCATATCGTCCGGATGCATGTAAAATAATTCTTATTATAAACTTAGGCGGCAGCAGACATGGCCGTATCTAAGGTTAACAATAATGATGCTATATCGTGCGCATCACTCGGGTAACTGCTTTCCTGAAAGCGTTCTGATTAACAAGTAGTATAAGTGCTACTAGTGGCAGAAGATGGATCCGGGAAGAATACAAGACTGACGTACTGACTTGACTGCATGAGCACGAGCCATCAATAACGACACGTACAAATGCTGGAGCAGATGGGGCTTGCAGGATGATTATGGGTTCCCTACTCTCTCTCTCTCCAAAGAAATATCGTGGTAGTCACCACCCAGCACTGCAGGCTTGACTGACTTCCACGGGTTGTCAATGCAGCACCACCCTCTCGCGTCCACCGACGGTCCCAACTCCCAAACGCTGTTGGCAATCAAGCAGCTAGCCTAGCCTAGCCTAGCAGGTCAATGGAGTCAGTCAACACACATATAATTGTGGGCAAACCAAACGGACTAAAAGAAGCCTGCCTGCTTCTTGATTGTTGCCTACTATAACACCTGACCTGACCTCACTCTATTGAAACCCTTTCGTTTATTCTTGACCGCTTTTATAAACCGTGTACCAGAAAGGGGATGAGGGCAGTTAGTCGATCAGTATTTGTTGACGGCCAGATCACTCTTTCTTTCTTTTTTTTCTTTCTTTCTTGTACTAGTATTTTCTTTTCATTTTGAGTAGTTCAGTTATTGACTGGATGAGAAAAGAGTTTTATATAGAATTTGCTTTCTCCAAGGGCGAGGTGAGGTGAGCGAGGTTACATCATGGCGCCATGCATGCGCTGCCAACCGCTACTCCCTAGAATTCCATCGCCTTGCTTCCACCCTTGTCTTGGAAGCGTTGACGACGACAAGCACACCAGTGCCAGATCCGCACACGCACATCATATGGAAAATATGAAGACGATGGGCGACGGGGCCAGCCTTTACAAGTCAACAGACGTTATTTCAGACTAGATTTTTTTCTTTCCAAAAGAGGGAATATCTATTTCAAAGTAGATAGATAGGCGTGGATGGGGACTTGCCGGGTGGCGTGTTTGGCGCATGATCTTTGATCTTGCGTCTGTTGATGTTGGTAACAGCTTTATTCATATGAATGTTTTACATAAGGCCAACTCCAACGCGCGACCTTATCCTGTTCAAGTGCGTCCGTTTGGAATAGAACGGACGAATATTGCGGCCCTACGCGCGACCCCAAATGGACAAATGTCCGGATCCCGTCCATTTTCGACCCATCCCCGGCCCAAATTTGCGCCGAGTTTGGGGTGAAACGGACATCGCGTGGACGGGCTCGACGCACGCCGTTGTCCCCCCGTGGCCCGCCTGTCGGGGACACTAGCAGTCCCTTCGTTTCCAACGCCTCCACCCCCTCTCCCCGCCCCACCCCGCCGTCGGCGCCGCCACTATTCTCCGTCCGCCTCCTCTCTGCGCACCCTCCCGACCGTCCATACCAAACCACGTCTCGACATGGCCACCATCACGCCCGCGCTTTCGCCGTAGTTTTGGCCGTCGATTGGAGGAGATTTGGCCGTCGCCGTCGTGGCCGGTGGCAGAGGGGATACGACCGCCGGCGACGTACCACGGCGGCCAGGGCAGCTTCCGACGAGTGCTCCAGAGCGGCCAGTAGCCGGCCGCCAACCACCCCTGCTGCATCGAGGTGATCTTCACAGCCTCTTTGCCACCACGACTGCAAAGTGTTCGACACTTTGCCCACAAAGGTATGGACAGTGAAGATGATTTTTTCTTCCACCACTTCATTTATTCATCGAACGATTCATCGTCGGATGATGAAGATCTTGTGGTGATTGCACTAGTCGTTCACGACCACATTGAACGGCAGTTTCCAACGAGTGCTCCAGAGCGGCCAATAGCCGGCCGCCAACCACCCCTGCTGTGTCGAGGTGATCATCGCGGCCTCTTTGCCACCACGACTGCAAGGTGTTCGACACTTTGCCCACAAAGGTATGGACAGTGGAGATGAATTTTTCTTCTACCACTTCATTTATTCATCAGACGATTCGTCGCCGGATGATGAAGATCTTGTGGTGGCTGCACTGGTCGTTCACGACCACATTGAACGGCAGCTTCCGACGAGTGCTTCAAAGCGGCCAGTAGCCGGCCACCAACCACCCTTGCTGCATCGAGGTGATCATCACGGCCTCTTTGCCACCACGACTGCAAGGTGTACGACACATTGCCCACAAAGGTATGGACAGTGGAGATGAATTTTTCTTCCACCACTTCATTTATTCATCGGACGATTTATCATCGGATGATGAAGATCTTGTGGTGGCTGCACTGGTCGTTCATGACCACATTGAACGGCACCTTCCGACGAGTGCTCCAGAGCGGCTAGTAGCCGGCCGCCAACCACCCCTGCTACATCGAGGTGATCATCGCGGCCTCTTTGCCACCACGACTACAAGGTGTTCGACACTTTGCCCACAAAGGTATGGGCAGTGGAGATGAATTTTTCTTCCACCACTTCATTATTCATCGGACGATTCGTCGTCGGATGACGAAGATCTTGTGGTGGCTGCACTGATCGTTCACGACCACATTGAACGTCATCTTCCTCGGTACATGGGGTCACTCCCTGGGCGTGCTCCCAACCTGAACCGCAACAGGGAGAGAGGCCACGCCCTGCTCTATGTCGATTACTTTGCGAATACCCCACTCTTCAAGCCGGATAAATTCCATCGTCATTTTCGTATGGCAAGGCATGTGTTCAATCGTATCCGAGAGGGAGTGGTTGCTCATGACCCATACTTCGAGTGCAAGACGGATGCCCTTGACAAGCTTGGATTCTCCTCTTACCAGAAATGCATCGCGGCCATCCTCATGCTTGCATATGGAATTCCAGGCGATCTGGTGGATGAGTATATGCTTATGAGTTATCCCACATGTCTGCTGTCACTGTACAAGTTTTGCAAGGCCGTGGTGGCAGTGTTTGGCCCTGAGTACTTGAGGCAGCCAACTGCCGCTGATACAGAGAGATTGTTGGCGACCAACGCAGCTAGAGGCTTTCCAGGCATGCTTGGCAGCATCGATTTGTATGCACTGGGAGTGGAAGAATTGTCCATTTGCTTGGCAGGGCCAGCACAAGGGGCATGTCAAAGCGTGCACTGTCATATTAGAAGCGGTGGCTTCGCAGGATCTTTGGATATGGCATTCTTTCTTCTGTATGGCAGGTTCTCACAATGATATCAACGTGCTGCAGCGTTCTTCAGTCTTCGCAAGGCTTGCAGAAGGCCAGTCCTCACCTGTCAACTTTGAGATCAACGACCACCAGTACAACAAGGAATACTATCTAGCTGATGGTATATATTCTTAATGGTCAACTTTTGTGAAGACAATCTTGAACCTCCAAGGTGCGAAGAGAAAGAGATTTGCCCAAATGCAAGAGAGTGCTAGAAAGGATGTAGAACGTGCTTTTGGTGTGCTTCAACCCCGACGGGGTATCATTTGAAACCCTGCATTGACATGGGATGAAGGGAAGCTTTGGGAGGTGATGACTGCTTGTGTGATCATGCACAACATGATCGTCGAGGACGAGTGTGATGACAAGATCTTCGACCAAGGATTTGATTATCAAGGTGAAAATGTTGAGCCCCTGCACCAAGAACCGGCCACGTTTGAACAGTTTGTCCAATTTCATCGTGAACTGCGTGATTGGCACACTCATTTGGATCTTCAAAACTTGGTTGAGCACGTGTGGAGTCACATTGGCAACCAATGGATGTATTGGTTCATCATGTTCATTTAAGACAATTTCGATTTGGTTGTAATACTATTTTATTAAAAACAATTTCGATTGGGTTGTAAAACTATTTTTATTTTCAGACAATTAATATTTCAACGTGCAAAATTATTTTGATATGCATATATGGGCATTTTTGGCCGTGGCGGACAGGATTGGGCCAAAAGATGCAGCCGCGCGCTAGGCGCACGGCCACCGCATCCCACGACAGGCCCGGACACGACCTCATTGCCCTATCCAAATGGACAGAATCCGGATAAAGTGGACACCCGTTTGTGATTGTGCGGTGGAGTTGGCCTGCTCTTTCCCGCGTGATGGTTTATGATCCTGCTCATGAGGAATTCAAGATGGATTTTCTTACTGAATTGACTTCCTTATTCCTTATGTAGTAAGATGGTGACTCCTTACCTTACAGGGGAAGGGGTTGACTTTTATATATTTTAGTTCTGCTAAAGCACATCTAGATGTGCCATAAATATTGCACATCTAAATTATATGTTCTTGATCTTATGCGGAGATTCGTGCGATTTTTTTTTTTCATTTCTTGATTGAGTCACTTAGATATGTAATAACTAGGGCACATCTAGACACATCTATCTTTAGAGATATGCACTGAGAAAAATAAGCAAGTTGCTATGTCTCGTGACTCTGATATTTTTAATTCTATTATTCATTCTTATAACTTAGAGAGAGATTCATTTTTCGATAAAGGGTGATTTTATTATCTCAGAATGTAGCATCAAGGGGATACAAAACATTATGAGTAACATACGGCCTCTGCATAACTGAGATGCACACAGGCAAATCCAAAAGTCTGACAAAAAATATGAAATATAAACCGACATATCGGCAACAGTAAAGTCCTATAGACCGACACTATGCCTATGTCCAAGGTGGTGGTGGATCGATCCGGAGGTTATGCTGCCACCCATGTTGGGAAAAAACCTCCGTAGCCACCTGCTCCAACCGCGTACACACCGCCTTGAACAACGATTGGTGCTCCGATCGTTATAGCATAGACCACGTATGAAGCGAGTACGTACAACGGAAAATAACCTACAGAGGAGAAGCATTTTTTCCATTAAAAACCAAATTGTTTCTACATAGCCAGAGCGACCAAATTAAGGCGTACACTCCCACCCTTATAAGCGCTTTAAACCTATTTGGAATACCGTCCAACCAGTGACCAAATATATTGGCAACACTTGTGGGCGGATATAAATTTGACGTTATTTGGATGATTGACCACGTAGAACGTGCAAACTTGCATTGGAAAAAGAGGTGTTTGATTGTCTCGTCATGAGTACAAAAACAACACTTCGTACTCCCTGGCCAGTTGCGTCGTGCGAGGTTGTCTTTGGTCAACACAACTCCCTTACGAAGATATCACATGAAAATTTTCACTTTTAGTGGAATCTTGGACTTCCAAATTTTCTTGTTATTACTCACTGGTACCTCAGAATGTATGAGCGCACGGTACATAGAGTCTACTGTAAAAGACCCTGATGTAGTAAGGTTCCAGCGAAACACATCCCGACCTTGTGTTAGGTTAATCGAATCCAACCGGGACAAAAGATTATGCCATGACATAAGTCTGGGGCCAATCAAATCCCGCCTAAACGAAATGTTCGGCGGGGATGAACTGAGCACGTGCGCAATAGTGTTGTTCTTATTGTGAGCAATGTTATATAAGGCTGGATATTGCTCTCTGAGACTGGCATTGCCTAGCCAGATGTCTTCCCAGAATCGAATCTCCGACCCGTCTTTTATCGCGAAAGACCCAAAGCGAAAGAGATGTTTCTTTGCCGCCATTAGGCCAGCCCAGAAGTGCGAGTCACCAGATTTCCAATATGCCTGGGACACTGCCTTTTGGCCTAGATACTTGTTGCGCAACATGGTTTGCCAAACACCATCCTCAGTAAAAAGTTTGAACAACCATTTACTGAGCAAGGCCTCATTCTTGACCTGTAGGTCATGAATTCCAAGGCCGCCTTGGTCTTTTGGCCTACAAACCATGCTTCATTTGGTCAACCGATATTTTTTCTTTTCTCCATCTCCTTGCCAAAAAAATCTGGATCTAAAATAATCCAATCTTTGTAGGACCCCTTTTGGGAGTTGGAAGAAAGAAAGCATATAGAGAACCATATTTGTGAGAACGGAGTTAATCAAAACCAGCCGTCCTCCAACTGAGAGCAGCTTGCCTTTCCAACTGCTCAATCGTTTCTCTAGACGCTCCTCTACATGCTTCCACTCCGCAATGGTGAGACGCCGATAGTGGATCGGTATTCCCAAATATTTAATCGGGAATTGGCCATGTGCGTAACCAAAGAGGTCAGCATAATCGGCAACCGCCTCAACGGCTTCTCCAAAGCAGAAAAGTTCACTTTTATGGAAGTTAATTTTGAGACCCGACATTTTCTCAAACGCTGAGAGCAAGAGTTTTAGGTTTCGAGCCTTATCTAGGTCATGTTCCATAAAAATAATTGTGTCATCGGCGTATTGCAGAATAGAGAGGCCACCATCCACAAGATGTGGCACTACTCCTTCTATCTGGCCGTCCTGCTTAGCACGCTCAATCAGAATAGCCAATGTGTCAGCAACAATGTTTAGGGGCATGTATACTTGGTCTAAAAAGCAACAGAACCCCACCCTCGAGAAATTAGATAGAATCCTTATGCCTCCAGCCTAGATACATCTTTTCCCTTTAGTGCATGTTGTTAAGTTAGTAAGGGAGTTGTCTGCTCACAATCCTTTGGTTTTGAACTATGGGGTGCAGCTTTCAGGGGATAACAAGACCAGAGGCTTTGGTTTGATTTGGCTTGGTGTTAAAAACAGTGTTCCTTCCCCTTGTTAATAAAAAAAGAAGAAAAGAACTTGAGTAGGAGCTGCTGGTCCTAGAAAGTTTAGAAGAGCTTACTCCTTTAGATGTGGAGGCTTATAATTGTAAAGTGGAAATTCTAATTGAACTCCATGAGCTATATGTTGAGGAGGAGCTACATTAGATTCAGAGTGCTAACAGGGACGAAGCTAGAAAAAGTGGGCACTGGTGTCAACCGCTTCCCAGGCTAAGCCGCTAGCAGAAATTATAGTGGTGCAACAACATAGATAATGGCCGAGAGCGATATAAAAAGCAACAATATGCAGGTGATATTATTATTACATCTAAAAAAATCATACCGAGTAGCGAGTATTGGCTGAGCAAAGTCATAAAATAACACTTCTTTACGTATTCCGGAAATAATAGGCAAAAGGATGACTTTGGAACGTTTCATTTGTAACTTTCTGTAAAGGATGAACAAAAGAACATATTATATTCACAACAATAATAAGAAAGAAATAGTGCAAAAAATAAGTATCGTTAAGAAAAAAATAAAGTGATACGAGACTCACATTTCATAACTTCCCTTCTCGATCTTTCATCTTCTTAAATAGATCAATCACATCGTCATTCGTTATTGTAGAAAATATGTCTTTCTCCACATAGCAAATCAAGTGCTGGTCTAACTGGCCTTGAAGGCCCTGCCACATTACTATCTAGTGCTGGTCGTTTCCCTTTCAACAAAAATTTATCCATATCTTCCTGGTCCTGGGCAAATCAAAGAAAATAAACTAAAAAAATTACTTAGCCAATAGCCATGATGAAATCAATGCACCTGTAGAATCGTAGTCTGTAGACAGTCTAGAGATCGAGAGGCGAGAGAGAAGGTGCAAATTACCTGGGATTGGAAGAGCCAACACTTGCAAATTAAAGATTATGCACTGGCGGACGGTCAGCCGATGTCAACATTCACCCGATGAAACGGTGTCGAGTTCGCCGTCGTTCGTCGCCGATTCGCTGCGGCGGCTGCGGAATTAGGATTCGAGATGAGGAGGCGAAGAGACGAGGGCGTCTGTCTGTTCGCGTACACGTACAGCAGCCGGGTAGCGTACATCGATTAATTGATACATAGTGCGTACGCATTGGGCCTGGCCTTGTATCGTTGTTTGCAGGCTGTTGATTTCTTTTAGAACTTAATGGATTTCATGGGCTAAGGCTTTAGGGATTAGCTGGTCTGCTGCTGGGCTGGGGTCAATGGAATTTTTGAGCTGGGGTCATACGCAGTTTTTGTTAATACTATTAGCTGAAAAGCCAGAAGGAGCTCCGTCCCTGAGTGCTAATGAGAGACGGTTATTACAAGGGGATAATCACTGACTATTTTCTTCGAGTTGCTAATGGTAAAAAAAACATTTATTTGTAGGTTCCTTTGAACAGGTTGAATAAAGTTGAGCATGGTTCCCTAAAAAAAATCCATTACTCCATAATTTGAAGATCATTTTCTTGAAGAGCAACTGAACTATTTATCTGCAAAACATGTGAATGATGCCATCGCCGTTTGTCTTTGTCATGTTTCAGTGCTAAAGAATGCCATCCCCACCGTCTCCAGTCGTTTGCTCCTCGAGACTACAGAGTCCTAGCAAGTTGCAACTCCGGTTTGTGCAAGGATGCCCACGATCCTAGCGCCCACCTGAAGACTCAAACGATTGGATCATTACGACGTAGCCAACCAACAAGTGGCATTGCCTCTGCCAGAATCAGAAGACTTTAACCTCCAGATCAAAGCATCAAGCCAGCTTCCCA
This sequence comes from Triticum aestivum, assembly GCF_018294505.1. Taxonomy (NCBI): domain Eukaryota; kingdom Viridiplantae; phylum Streptophyta; class Magnoliopsida; order Poales; family Poaceae; genus Triticum; species Triticum aestivum. The sequence continues at coordinate 272,101,428 of NC_057812.1, forward strand.
GCATAGTATGTTGTACACCGCCTGGGTTCTGGAGCATAATTTAACAATGCATATAAATATTTCACAGAGGATGTTTCCTCCACACACGATTGCATGCAGTTCCTATCAATCAAATCAACAGATATTTTATTTCCGGAAAATGCATAACGCTAATAATTTAGTGCGGCACTGAAACCACCTCCACGATCTTGATGCTCACTTTGACAACTGAAAAGAGCATCGTTATCCAAGGCCGCAATCCCGTTTAAACGGTGTGCCTGAATCTAAACCGTGTTTTCTACCATGAAAATGAAGGCAAAATGTAAGATGGGTATGAGCTATGCTTGCAACACAACGCACTGACGGCATCATCTCCAGCAGTTTCTCCAAATTCACCGAGTCCAAGTTCATCCGCATGGATCCCTCCAGTGATGAATGCAGATGCCATTCCGGCTCCATTTGCGCCTTTGATGTCGTGGTGCAGCGAATCACCTACGGTGATACATTCGTGTGCTTCAACACCTGCTAGGGACATTGCTGATGTATAGATAACCTGAGAAAGCAGCAACAAAGTCAGTACCTGGCGAGAGCCGAGGGACAGTTTCCCACGCAAAAACTTAAATACAGAAAGGGTGATCCTAGAGAAGTCTGTCAAATCAAGTAGGAGTAATAAAGTGCAGTTGCAATCACAAGTTCACAATCTTGTGGGCCATCATAGCGTGAATGCCATTTCAATTATGTATTATGTTTAAGTTGTTGAATCAGTCGTTTAGTCTACAAAGAGTAGACATGTCATGCATTACCTTATCAGGCTTCCCCATCCATTTTACTTCACCACCAAGACTCTCGTATTTTGCTGCCAGAGTGCCTAAAAGAGAAACATTATATTACCACCATCAGTTGGCACTGTAAAAGATGGCCATACTTCTAACATATCTCTTTTTGAAGAAGAAAAGAAGAAAAAATATCTCATGAATCAGAAATAAAGAATGTCCAAATTTATAGTGTAGGATAGGCAAGCAGATACATTCATGAGTTAAAACAACTCTGCTACCTGGTAATGGTTAAACAATCAACATGGCATCAGATATGAAAATCATTAACCCACCAGGCATGACACGCAGGTTTCGAGCTTCAACAGTGACATAATCTGGATTAGCTACCACCATTGGAAGTCGCTTTTGTATACCAAGCACTAGAATCTGCTCAAGCTCCTCAAGACTTCTCGAAAGTGGATCACCAGAAGGTAAACCAAGGGCTTCAGTACCATGGGCTAGTATAAACTCTGCATCGTCAACATTGTTCACAACTTGCAAACCAAGTCCCTAATAGGAGAAAACAAGAAATCATTTGACATGGAATCTTGTAAAAGTGCCTCATAAGTAAGAATGCTTTTTGATATCACATTCTTGTCATTATTAATACTTCTTCATACATGTTAGATGACCTCAGCCATTTGGCAGGAATATATGAGTATGCCACGCCAAATTCAATGCTAATATTCCTTAGAAGAAACAACTGCCAGAGAAAAACAACAGAAGAACAAACCTCCAGAGAAATTGCACCTCGATTGCCCCATGTCAGATGGATACATTTCCTTCCCAGAGCTGCAAACCATGGGTCATCCCTCCTGCGTTTACGAAACCAAATCAGAAGTTTATCTTAAGTTTCTGAGCTACACCAAATAACCACAGAAGTTTATCTTAAGTTTCTGGCCCTTTCAGTCTAGATAGTGTCTAGATCGTGTGTAACCCCATAAAACCCTTACCGGTGAACATTCAAAAAAAAAACCACAGAAGAAATATCAGCATAAAAGGCTTACTTGTCAAGGTACTGATGGGCGAGTTCCCCGCTCGTGATCGCCCCGAGGAAACAAGACGTGTCAAACCCAAGGCTCTGCAGCTTCTCCATGGTTACAGACGACCGCCTCGAGGAATTGCTGATTATCACCATCTTGGCGCCATTCCCAGCGAGCTTCTCCACTGAAACATCCATGCCTCACTTGGCTATCATATCACATTGCAGCACAAAGATGCAGCAGTAAACTGAAGATAAATTACGATGTGTGGACCAACATACATGCCAAAATGGCGCCGGGGTAGGGTTTCTTCCCGTCATGAAGAACGCCGAACTGGTCCAGGAACCATGCCTGCCAGACAAACTCGGCTGTGAACAAATCATAGCAGCAGAGGCAAATGGTATTGGCACTCCTAGCGATAGAAACGACCAGATGTCATTGGCAGAGGAACCAGCTATTCCCCAATTTCTAGCTGAAGTTCCGCAGACAGCATGAACCCTATGCGTAATTTCGTTATCTGAATTAGCAGCGCAATACCAATTCAGGGGATGAGCAAAACGAGAGGCGATTCCGTGTGAGGAGGGTGGGGGCGCGTGGTCGGGGAGCTTGCCTTGAAGCGGCCGGACTCGGCGAGGGGTCGGATCCCGGCCAGCCTCTCGAACACCGGCGTCGGCGCCGATGACATCCTCGTCGCCGCCGCCGCGCGACGAGAGCACTTAATGCTGCGGTAGGTGGAGGCCTGGAGGGTGATGGGCTGTGGGAGAGTGGACACGAGCAGGCAGAGGCGATGGAGGAGCTTGTTCGGAAGGGTAAGGCAACGAGGACGCCAAGCAACCAGGCAGTGGCTGGGCCGAGTAGCAGCCAACGAGCGGCATATACGCCGCGTGACTGCGGCGTCTCGCCGGCCGCCACGGCCATCGTAACAGTGGACACGGATGCAGGCTCGCTGTTTGCAACATTCTTCTTTCTATGACACCGATGCAGTCAGTACTGCGCAATGAATAATTCCCGTCAGACAGAATAGTATTCTCAAATCTGGCAAAATCGCTCAGGTTTTGTTGCAATATAATCCAACTTCACGTAGTATGAACTACTCAGGCTAGTCTGTCCGTGCAAGTAAACAATGTAAACAGCTAGTTTCAGCAAAGCACGTCAGATCGATCACGAAGATCAGAGCACGCACACGACACGGGGTGAAGAACAGTTTCTGCTATTTCGTGATTTGATCCCAAACACTCGGGCAGGGTTTCCAAAACAAAGGTACATTCAGCTATGCTATTACAAAACCGACAAGGTAATAACGGGTCCATTGCTTGTTTGAGGGCACAAGTTGTAGACTGCCTCAGTTCAGCTTCTCTAGTAGCTCGTTGATCTTGTCCCCGCGGTTGCCCGAGTCGCCGCCATCCTTGAAGGGTTTCTTCTTCATCTGCAGCCTCCTCTCCGGACACTTGAGCTTGAAGGGCATGAGAAAGCTCGCCGTTTCTCTGAAGTGCGGCCCGACCGTGGAGATTTCGTGCACGACGTCTTCCAAACATATGACGCCGTGTTCTCCAAGAGCCTGTTTTTCGAGAACCACATACAATGATTACAAAGTGTACATTACAAAATCATCATGAGAGATAATCCAGAGAATAGTTTTGCAGCAGAAATGCGCGTAGCAGTGATGAAGATACAATTAACCTAACTGAAGTGTTTTAGTGTGTCAAATTTGGCGCATCCAAGTCTGGAATACATTGTTATTGGTCCAGAATTGAACCCTGAAGGTATTCAAATTTGTTAGCAATTGTGGAACTGGCTAGATAAAATTAACAGGCACAGATCACTGGTATGCCTTGCTGAGTACTTCCTATGCTTATTATTAGGTTGCCGGCAGGCATGTCAAAGCTTTACTTGAATCGAATGCCTGAACCTCAATCTTCAGACTATGTCATAGAAATTATACCTTTTCGATTAGATCATTGCTGGTCAGGGGGAAAGGCTCCTTGTCGAAATATCCGCGACCCTTCTTGTAAATAAGCTCCTTCACATTCTTCAAATTGGGGAACCTACCGTGACACCAATTAACAACATTCAATCACTGTAAACTACTAGTACAGAACTGGCAAAACAAGCCACACAATGGAGAAAAATATTTCCATTCAGTTATTACCCATAGGTGACGAACGGTCCAACAGCAGCAAGCCTCTTGAGGTTTGCCTCGGTGGCCTTGAGGAACACGCCGGTGAGGACCTGGGTCAGCCGCAGCCTGGCCAAGATCTTCCTGATTTGCGGGTGCAAGTCCGCAGTGCTGCAATCACACGCAAAAAATCCGATGTTAATAATCGCGAGGTACCATCAGCAAGCCAGAGAGGTGGATGCTTCAGGTAGGTAGGCACTGACCCTGGGATGCGGATGGCGAAGAGCAGCTTGGCGTCGATGGCCTCGGCGGGGCGCAGCTTCCGGACCTTGAGGCGCATGCGCATCCGCAGGAAGTCGAGCTCCTTGTTGCGGAACTCCTTGACGAAGTCCTCGGGGCGCTTGATGGCGCCCTTGGCGTCGTGGCGGCGGCGCTGCCTCTTGGCCGCCTTGCGCTCCCGGTTCTTGGTGGCCCACTCCTCGTTGTCCTTCCTCTTCTTGAGGACCGTCTCCCGCACGAACGGCAGCTGCTGCGTCCCCTCCTCCTCCGCCATGGCCGGCGGCGCGGGGCTCTCCTGGCGCGTGGTGGCTAGGCGGCGGCGGAGGCGAACGGGGGGCGGCGGTCGGGGAGGGTTTGGGAAGAGGCTTGACGATATTTCGCTGCTGGGGTCTTAAGGTCTTGCAGTCCTTAGTGGGCTGGGCTTAAGGGCCGACCATACGATACTTACTGGGTTTCAATTTGAGGAAGCCCAGTTGGGTGAGAACAGGAATATTTTTGGCAGGTGCTTGTCCGTCCTCCCCGTTCCGTTTGGGGTCGGGTCGCAGTCGTACAAAACCTTCTTTGCTCTCGTTCGTGGTCCAAGCCTAACCCTAGCCGTCACCCCCTTTCTTCCTCGCACGCGAACCCTCCCGGCAGATATCAGCCGGGCGCTAGGGGGCGGAGGGAGACGTCCGTCGCGAGCTTCCTGCGCGCTCTTCTCTCCCCTGTGACCCGGCTGCCGACGGCCGGCGCGCGCGCGGAAGGTTCTCCTCCCCGCGGACCCCCCCCCATAAAAGGTACAGTACTGTAGTTTATGTTCGTGCTGCCGGTGATCTCGCAAAGGACTCA